>NW_022439369.1:6253-9799 GCF_009761245.1 Sapajus apella
TTTTTTTTTTTTTTTTTTTTTAAGACGGGGTTTCACCATGTTGGTCAGGCTGGTCTTGAACTCCCAACCTCAGGTGATCCGCCCTCCTTGGCCTCCAAAGTGCTTGGATTACAGGTGTGAGCCATTATGCCCGGCCTAAAATGAAATCTTTCTACCAAAAAGACACCTGTGTGCATATGTTTGTCGCAGCACTATTCACAATAGCAAAATGATGGAATTGACCGAAGTCCCCATCAATGGTGGACTAGATAAAGAAAAAATGGCATGTGTACAGCATGAAATACTATGCGGCTATAAAAAAGAATGAGATCATGTCCTTTGCTGCACATAAATGCAGCTGGAGGCCCAAGTGAATTATCCTAAGTGAATTAACACAGAAGCAGAAAATCAAATGCTATAGGTTTTCACTTTTAAGTGAGAGAACGCACAAACATTAAAGATGGAAACCATAGACAATGGGGACCCCAAAGTGGGGGAGGGGCAGAGGACAAGGTGGGCAAACCACCTGTTGGGTACCATGTTCACGATTTCGGTGATGGGCTCAATAGAAGCCCAAACCTCAGCATTGTGCAATATGCCCACGTAACAAACCTGCACATGTGCTCCTGAATCTAAAATAAATGTTTTCAAAAAGCAACTGACCTATATGATTAACATTTTAGTCTAACTGTACATATGTCTTATCTGCATGTGTTCATGCTTTGAAATATGAGATGGGTACTTTGATGATCCCTGCTCTGGAGGAGAGAAAGCAGACACGTCCCCCAAATCACAAATTCGGAAAGGAACAGACACATCATTTTCCCCTAAATCACAAAGTCGGGAAGTGACAGAGCCCAGTCTCTGTCACTGCCTCACGCTTTGTGCCCCGACAAGGCAAACTGGACAAGTGCCATTCTAGAGAGGCAGACAAAATTCAAGTGGAGGAGAGGGGAGGGAGGAAAGTCAGCTCAGGCCTGCTCAGGCATCCCAGGGGAGGCTGTGGGAGGAGGGAGGCACACAGTTGTGGATTTCGTTCCCCCTTTTGCATACGGACCAGCCCTAGCAACAGAGTTTTGTGCCACTGTTCAACAGTGAATGATGTCATGGACACCGCCTGGTCTTTATCAGTTCTGCCGGATAAATAGCCAACCGCACTGGGTCTGGAGAGACAGAAAGGTGCTGTGCAGCAGATACCTTGGGGTCTCAAAGAAGCAGGTGAGCCTGGGCCCGAGGGGCTGGGTGGAGGAGCACCTGGGTGCTTCTCTGCTGGGGAAGGAAGGGGACAGGGCATGCTCAGGAAGACAGGCAGGCTGACCCCGCCTAGAAAGCACCTGGAGGCAAGAGGGGTGGGCATGGTGACCACGTGCCCTTTTGGGTGAGATGCTGCTGGCCAGGGCAGGAAGGCCCCCCACTACCAGCTCCGTGTCACTCTCTCTTACCAGTGGCCATCAGCATGGGTGCAGGCCCCGACGGGTCCTACTTCCCCGGCAATCACTGGCTCGCCTTCTCCGTGTACCTCCTCACCTTCCTGGTGGGGCTCCCCCTCAACCTGCTGTCCCTGGTGGTCTTCGTGGGCAAGCTGCGGCGCCGCCCGGTGGCCGTGGACATGCTCCTGCTCAACCTGACCGCCTCGGACCTGCTCCTGCTGCTGTTCCTGCCCTTCCGCATGGTGGAGGCGGCCAGTGGCATGCACTGGCCCCTGCCCTTCATCCTCTGCCCGCTCTCAGGATTCATCTTCTTCACCACCGTCTATCTCACCGCCCTCTCCCTGGCAGCCGTGAGCATTGAGCGCTTCCTGAGCGTGGCCTACCCACTGTGGTACAAGACCCGGCCGAGGCTGGGACAGGCGGGTGTGGTGAGTGTGGCCTGCTGGCTGCTGGCCTCTGCTCACTGCAGCATAGTCTATGTCATGGAATTCTCGGGGGACACCTCTCACACCAGGGGCACCAATGGGACCTGCTACCTGGAGTTCCGGGAAGACCAGCTGGCCATTCTGCTGCCCGTGAGGTTGGAGATGGTCGTGGTCTTATTTGTGGTCCCCCTGCTCATCACCAGCTACTGCTACAGCCGCCTGGTGTGGATCCTCGGCAGGGCAGGCAGCCGCCGACGGCAGAGGAGGGTGGCGGGGCTGGTGGCAGCCACGCTGCTCAACTTCCTCGTCTGCTTTGGGCCTTTACACATGTCCCATGTCATGGGCTTTGTCCAGGGTGAAAGCCCGGCATGGAGGATCTACGTGATGCTTCTCAGCACCCTGAACTCCTGTGTCGACCCCTTTGTCTACTACTTCTCCTCGTCCGCGTTCCAAGCTGACTTTCATGAGCTGCTGAGGAGGCTGCGTGGGCTCTGTGGTCCAAGGTGGCAGGAAGGCAGTGTGGAGCTGAAGGAGCAGGAGGGAGGGGAGGGGCACAAGGAGGACCTCACAGAAGAAAGGAGGAGTAGTGGACTGTAGTGGGGCTGTGCAAAGGATGACCAGGTGGCCTGTGCTGAAAGCTAGGTCCTCTGGGGCAGGTGGGAGCAGCTGGCATGTCATCCTCAGGGTACTTCCTCACCCACACCAGGCGGGACTTGGAGTGGCGAACTGGGAATCAATGGGGCTTGAGGGTAGAGCAGGCACCCAGCCTTCCTAAGGGTGTGCGCCCTAAAGCTGAGCTCTTGCTCTCACCTCCATCCCCATCCACCCACACTCTATGGATTGGGCTCTGGGAAGGGGTCAGGGTGAGCGGCTGCTCGGGAGAACATTGAGGTCCTCATAGCAGCAGGCGACTCCTGTGCTTTTCTGACGGGGGCACAGGAGCTAAGAGCAGTGCCCGGAGTCTGAGTGGCAGACCAGTGAGTGGCAGGGCTGGGAGAGAGGAGAAACCCAACCTCAGGGCTGCTCCCAGCTGGCGAGTCAGGAGTGTGGGAGACAGGGCTCCAGGGATGAGGCTGCATTCTGCTCCCACAGCGCCTTTTCCAGAAAAGGCCATTCCCATTGCTCAATACATTTGGGTCAGAGAACAATGACAAATTTGGATCATGAACAATGACAGGAGAAAAATTACCCAAATAAATGAGGAAGCAAGCCAAAAAGAACGGTCTTTCCTCCTTCTCCTCTTTTGTTCTGGTGGTGCACTTGAGCCGGAGGGCTGGTGGATGGAAGGGGAAAACACCAGACTCCAGAGGAAAAGGGCCAAATACCGGGAAGCCTGGATGCCGGGAGAGACCTGGCCTGCAGGGATGCAAAGACCAGCTGCCCGGTCTGCAGGACCTGGCCTGACACATCATCTTCTATCTCTCAATAGCCCTGTGGTAGATACCAGCATTATCCCCAGTTTCAGATGACGGAATGGCCCAGAGAGGTGACATCTCCTGCCTGAGATCCCATAGCTGGTGGGTGACTGAAGTGGGACCAGAAGCTGGAGTCAGTTGGCTCTGACACCCATGCCCCTGAGCCACTCTGCAGTTTTCCAGCTGTGTGTCACTTGTGGTCACCCGGCCCAGTCAAATGTTCCCAAGTCAGATGAGGCCATCTGAGCAGGACACATGTAAACAGGGTGTGATAAGAAACAGAAGGAAATGCAAAGC
>NW_022439370.1:0-9791 GCF_009761245.1 Sapajus apella
TCCAGTCCGGAGCCTGTCTTTGCAATTCTTGTGCATAGGGGTCGATCCACGTTTTGTTTGTGGCTGGAAACTTACACAATTTGAGGAACTCTCTTTAAGAACAGTTGCCTTACGCTGGGCGTGGTGGCTCACGCCAGTAATCCCAGCACTTGGGAGTCTGAGGCAAGTGGATCACATGAGGGCAGGAGTTTAAGACCAACCTGGCCAACATGATGAAACCCCATCTCTACTAAAAATACAAAAAAAAATTAGCCAGCTTTGGTGGCACACGCCTGTATGTAATCCCAGCTACTTGGGAGGCTGAGGCGGAAGAATAGCTTGAGCCTAGGAAGCGGAGGTTGCAGTGAGCTGAGATCGCACCCCTGCCTTCCAGCCTGGGCGACAGAGCAAGACTACATCTCAAAAACAAAGAACAATTGCCTTGAAAAGGGCTTGTGCAAATAAGGAGCCCTGAAGCTTAAGCTTTTTTTAGTTTCCCAATATTTTTACTGGTATAGTAGTTAAAAGGTAAGGTTTTTGGTCCTCATGTGCTGCCATCTTAGCCAGGCTGAGGAGAACTTGCTACTTTCTGATCCTCAAATCCTTCTGTCATCCCCTGTGCTCTGCCTGTTTCCCCTCAAATGCTGTGGAGGAGGCCAGGGCATGTACCAGGAGCTACACTGTTCGGATGAGTGTATCGTTGTGGCTCAAGTCAAGGTATCTATTTTGACTTCTCCACAGTTGTTCAGAATTTGGTTCTGCCAATTTCAAAACCTTCTTTTGTCAAGGAGGCCATAGAAATCAGAACAGGGTTGGGGCTTGGACTTGATGTGGTGAGGAGTTAGGATACTGCTGACCCAGGAGGATTTCCCTTGTTACAGAGGGATTGGAGAAGCGTGGGAGGCACAAGGGTAGGAAGGGCTGTGACTCCTAGTTCTCACCCAGCCCTGGAGAATCTATGCTGGAGTTATTACCAGTGGCTGATGGACACACAGCAGGAGGATTGAGCAGGTGAACTATAGGAGAGCCAAGGGGATGGGCTAGCAGCCATCAGCCTCTACCTCATAGCTGGGCTCCCTGCCAAAGCTGCTCGGCTGGTGCTATCCCAAGAGGAACTGCTAGCCAGCACAGAGCTGGTAGAACACATCACTGCAGTCCTTATCAAGGGGGAACTCTACGAAAGGGTATGCTCACTTCCTCTTCCTAGCCCTTATCTCCAGAGCTCAGGACCCTTCTCTCTTCCAGAGGAGTCTCAGGGCACAGGGTGCTTCCTGACTGCTGGTGTTCCCTTGTGTTTGGAGCTAATACTTGATTCTTTGTGTTGTAGGGGTACCATAGTAATGGGGTATGTGTTAACAGGCAGGTGATCTCTTTGAGAAGATTCACAATCCACAGCAGGCCCTGGAGTGCTACCGTAAAGGGAACGCATTCATGAAAGGTACTAGCCCCCATAAGCCATCCTTTACTGTTATGGACCCTTGCCCATCCGTCTCCCCAGCACCTCTTGGTGTGTGTGTTCAGGTTGCCTGGCTCCAGTTCTCCATTCTTCCCCTTCTCACTCCATGCTTCATCTCCCTGTCCTACCTTTTTCCTGAGGTCCATCCATGGAAGTCTGGGCTGAGCACCTTTTCTCTCCCTGGTAGCGGTAGAGCTGGCTCGATTGGCCTTCCCAGGGGAGGTGGTGAAACTAGAGGAGGCATGGGGGGACCACCTGGTGCAGCAGAAACAGCTTGATGCAGCCATTAATCACTACATCGAAGCCAGGTGTGGGAGTATGGGAGTGTAAAGGACATTTGGGTGTGAAGTGAGGGGCAGTGGAGCCAGTAAGGACACCAAGGCTGAAAAGAAGAGATCTCAAAATGTAGGTGGAAGTGTGCTTAAGGGGTCCCTTTACCTCCGTTCATCTTCATCTTTCAGCCTACATATTTATATCTTTCCCAACTTTGCCAGGTGTTCCATTAAGGCAAGTGAGGCCGCCCTGGGTGCCCGCCAGTGGAAGAAGGCAATTTATATATTAGATCTACAGGACCGGAACACCGCGTCCAAATACTGTCCTCCCATGGCCCAACACTATGCATCTCTGCAGGAGTATGAGGTGAGGGAGGGTCCTTTCCGCAGCATGAGGTGCAGTAGAACCTGAAACAGGAAGTGGAGGCCAGTTCACCTGATCCTTCTTTCTGGGCCCCAAACAGCATCACCACCTTGAATGAGAAAAGAACAGTTTACTTTCCCAGTTTCATTCCAGCGTGACACAGATACTTCCCTTCACCCCGGATATATAAAGTGAGTCTCTAGCTCTGTTCCAGCCAGCATGAGTAATTCTCGATGAATAACTCTAACATAGTTACAATATAAAATTGCTTTGCATTGCAGGAATGTGAGGCCCTTTTGAATTCCACTGTATTGTCCTCGTACTGCTTGGGGCTGGTCTTTCTTTTTAAATGGTAGACTGTGTGAGACACCCATACTCATCTTTTCTTCTCTATTACTATAAGGTCATATCACAGGCTTTCTACCATCTCAGCTGAGGTTTGTTCTTTCCTTGTTGAAGCTACTTTAAGTGTGTTGCTCTGACCTTTTGTATCTACCTCTCATCAACTACAGATTGCTGAGGAGCTCTATACTAAGGGAGACCGGACAAAAGACGCCATAGATGTGAACACCCAGGCTGGCTATTGGGAACAGGCCCACAAGGTAGAGATGGGTGGAGTTCATGATAAGAGAACTCTGCCTTAGTGGCAGTGTGGCCTCATTGCTGGGTCTGTTTCTCCTCTTTGCTTGGCTCCCTGAAAGCTGACAAAAAGTATCAAAAAACAGTCTGAGCCACTTTGATCCCTAGCCACAGAGAAAGGAAGGGATGAAGGGAGGCCCTTGTTTCCAGACCTGTCTATCATTCTTGAAGGAACAGATGGGCTCGGGAGCTGCAGAATCTGAACTACCACTCCTGATGGCTCTGGTCACAATGATGTCTTTGTTCTTGCCCTACACTTCAGAGCCCAGTGGTTACAGTGGCAATGGGAGTGTATGTCCCAGCACAAGGCATTGCAGACCCTCCCACCTTAGCAGAATATAGTTCTTCCTCTGCTCCTTATGGACTTGGAATTCCCCGACCTGACTAGTAGAGTGGCAATAACCAAACTTCTGTGATTGTTGGGAGAGTTCAGAGTTCCTAAAAAACAGGTTCCCTTGAAGGCCTGCTTCCCTGGGGAATTGGACCTGAGGCTACCCTTCCTCTGTGCCTCCACAGCTGGCAATGAAATGCATGAGACCAGAAGATGTGTCAGTGCTGTGCATCACCCAGGCCCAGGAAATGGGGAAGCAGGGCAAGTACCGTGAGGCTGAAAGGTGAGCCGTGGCCTCAGAGGAGGTGTAGGGATAGATGAGATTTCATTGCTGGGAGGAGGGATGGGGTCTCAGGATATGTACTCTCTGCCTAGAAGGCAGAGACAGCAGGGATCTGGGTCTAGGAGGCCCTAGGTGTATCTCCCTTCCCCAGGCTCTATGTGACAGTAGAAGAGCCTGATCTTGCCATCACCATGTACAAAAAGCACAAGCTGTATGATGACATGATCCGCCTGGTTGGGAAGCACCATCCAGATCTCCTCAGTGACACACACCTACATCTGGGCAAGGTGAGCCCTTCTCCTGGCTCTACCTATCTCTTCCCCAACCAGGCTCCACCTCCCCATCCCTCCATCTTGACTCACCTTCCTGCAGGAGCTGGAGGCTGAAGGCCGACTACAGGAGGCGGAGTACCACTACCTCGAGGCCCAGGAATGGAAGGCAACAGTGAACATGTACCGAGCCAGTGGGCTTTGGGAAGAGGCCTATGGTGTAAGGAATTCAGGCCACACTAAGGGATACATGCATCATTTTTTCCCACATTTTTTTTTCTTTTCTTTTTTTTTTTCAGACAGGGTGTCGCTGTCACCCAGGCTGGAGTGCAGTGATGCAATTACAGCTCACTACAGCCTTGACCTGCTGGGCTTAAGTAATGGATCCTCCCACTTCAACCTCCTGTGTAGCTGGGACTACAGGCGTGCACACCACACCTGGCTAATTTTTAAATTTTTTTATAGAGGCAGGTTTTCACCATGTTGCCCAGGCTGGTCTTGAACCCCTGGCCTCAAGTGATTGGCCTGCCTCTGCCTCCCAAAATGCTGGGATTACAGGCATGAGCCACCACACCCAGCCTCTCCCTGTTAACTTAGAGCAGTTACTGGATCCTTGTCAAAGCCAAGGTCAGAGATGAGAAGGGAGCAACTCTGTATTGGAGGATTATTGAGTGAGTTTGCTTTACAGGTGGCCAGGACTCAAGGAGGGGCTAATGCCCACAAACACGTGGCCTATCTGTGGGCAAAGAGCCTGGGAGGAGAAGCTGCAGTTAGACTGCTTACCAAGCTGGGACTCCTGGAAACTTCTGTTGACCACGCTGCAGACAATTGGTAAGGCCCCAAACATTCTCTCCACAAGCCCCAGCCCAGCCAGAGGCCCTCTCTAGATAAAGAAGATTGATGTATAACTGAAAAATATTTCCAGAAGCAGAGGCAAGAATGAAGAAATGTGGTAAAGGAAGATCCTTGGAAGGACATGATAGAGTGGCAAGAATAAATTAACTGCTCCTATTCCCTAGGGGCTCAGAACAGTGTTTAATTTTTGGCCGTTCTAAGAAGGGTGGAGAGGGAACAGATTGTAAAGCTAGCACTGCAGACTGCACTAAGCCAGTCACTTGCATCTGGGTAGTGGAAGTGTGATTCTTCAAATGCAAAGTGAACTCTTCTTTTTTTTGGAAGCACCAGAGCTCATGAGGTATTTTATTTGTAAATATGTATTACATCTCCAGAAAAAGAATCCTTGCATTTTCCCTCCGATGTGTTGCTGTCTTGCTTCTTCATGGTTCATGATACCAGCTGAGGTTGTCAGTACAATAAAACCAAACTGGTGGCCGGGCGCGGTGGCTCACGCCTGTAATCCCAGCACTTTGGGAGGCTGAGGTGAGTGGATCACGAGGTCCAGAGTTCGAGACCAGCCTGGCCAATCTGGTGAAACCCCCATCTCTAATAAAAATACAAAAATTAGCTGGGCATGGTGGCGGGCACCTGTAGTCCCAGCTACTTGGGAGGCTGAGGCATGGGAATCGCTTGAACCTGGGAGATGGAGGTTGCAATAAGCCAAGATCCTGCCATTGCACTCCAGCCTGGGCAACTGAGTGAGACTCCATCTCAACAACAAAAAAACCAAATTGGCAGGATGGGAGCAGATTATTCTGCCATTTTTCTACATCTCTGAGTTGCATGTTGAATCTGGGGCTAATCACTCCACACTTGTTTAGCCTGCCTGTGAGTTTCACAACAATTTTCCTGGCTCTGTAATCATCAGTGATTTCAAATCCGCCCAATGTAACCATATTTCATCATCACACTTAGAAACCGGATGATGACTTTGGAGCACAGCCTGATAAGAACCTAGTGTTTGCTTCTCTTTCTGGCATTGCTGATGCTCTTGACAGCATCAGCCAGGACATTCATGTGCACCATTGCGGCGGCGCAGAAAGATGGCGGAAAGAGCAAAGTGAACTTTTCTTAAGCAACTGTTATAAATGCAAATCTTGGAGTCTGATGCTGAGGGTGATCTTGCTCATTTTTTGGAGAGACTGTGTTTCTGATAATGTAGCTGGGGCTCAGGAGGAGGTGGTGAGCACCAGGAGCCCTCCTGGCCCTGTCAGCATAGGACTTCGAGGCTCACTCTTCCCTTCCCCTTCGCAGGCCCATTCTCCTTCCTCAGGAGCAGCTGGCCTCAGGAAAGGCATAGGCTTTTCCAGACATCTCTTGATCCACGCCAACAGTGACGTGGTCTTCACAGGGCTGCCTGCCTGTCTTCCTTTTTATCTCTGTGCTTTTCTGTCACTTCATGTCTGTTATCCTTAAACCTGTCACTTTTTCTCCCCTCAACCCTGTCCTTTCTCTGTTTTGTCTTGTTCCTTTTATGAAGGGAAGTGTGAAGTAAGAAAACTTCATCTGCACCTTCTGTTTCAGCAACTTTGAATTTGCTTTTGAACTCTCTTGGCTGGCCCTCAAGCACAAAACCCCCGAGATCCATCTCAAATACGCTATGTACCTGGAGGATGAGGTATGGGTGTGATTTGGACCCTGACCGCAGAGCCCTCTTGTTCCATCCCCTAGTGCACTGCTGCTGGTGTGCAGACCCTGGTCTCGTGGCTGCCTGTGATGCCGGTCTCCTTCCCATCACACACGGCTGTCCTTCTCCTTGTAGGGTAAATTGGAAGAGGCTGAAGCTGAATTCATCAGAGCTGGTAAACCCAAGGAAGCAGTCCTCATGTGAGTTATCCCATACATTCCTTAATCCTGTTTCCCCAGTCCCAGTCCCAGGATCTTTCATGATTATCTTGACCTTCATTCAAATCTAGAATAAATCAGTATTACACCCCTCAGTGACATGGCTGTTTGTGTCCCAGAACTGGGGCCTTAGTCCTATACTCAGTCTCTCCTCTGTCCCCATCTGGGGGCAGGTTTGTCCATAACGAGAACTGGGAGGCAGCTCAGCGTGTGGCCAAGGCCCACGTGAGATGCCTGTGGGACAGGCCCGGAGGGCCTTGGAGGAGAAGGGCTTTCAGAAAGCAGAAGGGCTGCTGCTCCGGGCCCAGAGAACAGGCCTGGCTCTCAGTTATTATAAGGTGAGGCACTGGATTCAGGGCCATGAGGGGATGGAGAGAGGGTCTGAGAGCCCACAGAGAGCCACACTGACCCTTGGTATGAAGAAAGATCAGGGAGGTTGGTACTGAGGAGTGGGAAAGACAGGAAAGAGGAAGGAGAAGAGAGGTCTAAGGACCCAGGAGTCCGTGGGCCAGGGCACCTGTGTGGCAGTGGGAAGCTGTCCTGCCTGCCTCTGCCTTCTTGATACCTGGAAATCTGAGCAGGAGGCTGGATTACGGAGTGACGCACTGCGGATCTGCAAGGACTATGTGCCCGGCCAGCTGGAGGCTCTGCAGGAAGAGTATGAGCAGGAAGCTACTAAGAAGGGGGCCAGGTATGAGACCAGAGGTCCAGCAGCAGTGGCAGGGCTGGAAGGGCCATGAGGCATGCACAGGACAGAGCACACTGCCCCCCCATGCCTAGTCCCAGTGCTCCAATCTCCACAGGGGTGTGGAGGGACTCGTGGAACAAGCTCGACACTGGGAGCAGGCTGGAGAGTACAGTCGTGCCGTGGACTGCTAGCTCAAAGTGCGAGACTCTGGAAACAGCGGCCTGATGGACAGGTGCTGGATGAAGGTGAGGGCAGCAGGCTCTTTCGGGCCCTCCTTCTTCCTAGGCCTCCATTCACACTCAGCTTCCCTTCTCACATCTGCAGCTGTCTCTGTGTCTTTTCCTTTTCAATCAGGTAGCAGGAATCTGTGGAGCTCCTGCTGGATGATAGAGCCAGAACCTCTGAAGGCTGTTAAGCAGATATAAGACAGAGTCCTGACAGCGAAAAGTTAGGGGAGTTGGACTAACACATGGCTCAGTTAATATCATATCAGAGTAAAGACCAAATTACTTGACTTAGAATTCAGAGAACAGTGAGATCTGTGTGGACTAGAGTAGTCAGGAAGGATCTGTGAAAAAGGAGGGAGGACTTGGACAGGAGCTCCAGGTACAGGAACTGGCCAGACAGGGAACATGACAAAGCATTGGCTCCGCGCCCCCCTCACCAATTCCTGAAAAGAAGCCTCCAGCAAATTAAGCCAGGCCAGTATGTGTCACAAATAATAAGACATACTGTATTGGAGAAACCAACAGGATATATACAGTCATATACCACATAACAACATTTTGGTCAATAGTAGACCACATAGCTGGGCGTGGTGGCTCATACCTGAAATCCTAGCACTTTGGGAGGCCGAGGCAGGTGGATCACTTGAGATCAGGAGTTCAAGACCAGCCTTACCTACATGGTAAAACCCTGTCTCTACTAAAAATACCCAGAAGAAATGAAGTTCTCCTGGGGAAATCACCTCAAACAGAAGAAGGCAACACTTTTTAGGAAAAATGTGCTGTCCTATCTTCCAGCAGTGCAAAGACGGGTAACAATACCAGAGCCTTCATCCTTCCCATTCTCAAAGTCCTGTCCCAGGCTCTAAAAGGGAAGCCAAAAGGAAAGACAATGGATATGAGAGACACTGGGGATGTAAAGGAATAGAAACTAATGGCAATGTGGCGAGGAATTAAATCCAAGGAGATGGGGAACAGGCAGCACAACGTGGGTAAAGAAAAGAGACAGATGATCTGATCTAGGAGGATGGGGCCTATGATGGCCTCTGATAAAACCAACTCTGAGCATGGGACAAAAGTGAGGGACCGCATGTTCTGGGCTCGACAGTGCTGCCTCTAAAGCATGATGGTCAAACCAAGAAACTCACAGCAGGTACAGCACAGAGTCTGGAAGGCATCACTTCCTCCCCACTTCTAACAGTTTCACCCAAGGGCTCCGGCCAGACCAAGGCCACTTCTGCTCTCCTCACCTCTCCTGGATGTGGACTCGGCCCCACGTAGCCCTCTTCTGAACGTCCACTTCTGCCTAGCAGCAGGGCTGCAGCTGGAGCAAGTCACATGAGGAGCCACCCTGCAATTCCTCTGAGATCCCGCCCCACTGGGATCACAACCTGGGACCTGGGAACCTGTGGGTGGGGTCTAGAATGAAGGGGCGGAGCTTGGAGCCTGTGCCCAGCCTCAAAACCCCTGCTCTCAATCTGAACCTTTGTACAGCTCCTCATGTCCCGCCACCCTGACTTCCCTACCCACCCGCCCAGTGGTCTCAGTCTAGATGCACAGCGAGACCAGTTACTGCCGCCTTATTGATCTTAGAGAAATTACAGACCCATTCTCGTGTGCCTCCCCCAGTAGAGAGACATGGAAGCCTTTCCACACTGGGGGTGCAGGAACTGGAAGCAATGGCTAAGCAAGAAAGAAGGCTGGAAAGGGCAGCACAGTGAAGACTTGAGGGAGACAATGAATAATAGGGGTGGATCTCGCCTCTGTGAGTAGCTTCAGGCCTCCACACTTGCGCTGCTTGGGGATTTTTGTGTGTAGTCCTGAGGAGGCTTGTTCCATTCTTCAAATCTCTATACATATATGGCTGTATGTTCTCCCCAGGGGAACTGTGCTTGAGACCCTGCTTAAGGGGACTGTGAAGGCTTCTCCCAGAGGGCCTCTCTGGCCTCATCTCAGAGGGACCATGATGGGCTCTCTCACAGAAACTGCAGTGGCTCCTCTCAGAGGACCTGTGACATCTCCCCTCAAAGGGACTGCGTTGGCTCCTCTCAGAGACACTGTGATGGGTTCTCTTAGAGGGACTATGATGGCTCCTCTCAGAGGGACTGCGATGGCCCCTTTCAGAGAGACTGTGACAACTCCTCTCAAGGGGACTACGATGATTTCTACGAGAGAGACTGGGATATCTATCTGAGGGACTGTGACGGCTCCTCTCAGAGGAACTGCGATGATGTATCTGAGAGGGACTGCGACGGCCCCTTTCAAAGAGACTGTGATGGCTCCTTTCCAGGGGACTGCGATGTTTTCTCCGAAAGAAGCTGAAATGACATCTGTCAGAGGGACTGTGATGATTTCTCCATAGCGGTTATGACGGGTTCTCTCAGAAGGACTGCGTCGGGTTCTCTCCCTATAGAAGCTGGGGTGGTTTTGCTCCTCGTGTGTGAGTTTCTCTTTAAGGTGTCGGTGCCAGGTTCTCTTCACAGGGGAGCCAGGTAGATTTCTTCCTTGGGCCTGAACTCTGGTTCCTGGTGGGGGCAAGTTCTT
>NW_022439371.1:0-4244 GCF_009761245.1 Sapajus apella
AAACTGTTAGAGGTTCCTTTAAAAGGTAAGAGGTCAAAGTACTCCAGGTAGCAATCCCACCACTGGGTACACATTTAGAGAAAACGGAATCCCTGTGTTGAAGAGGTATCTGCCTTCCCAGGTGTCTTGAAGCGCTAGTCACAATAGCCAAGATACGAAATCAATCGACCTGTCCATCCACAGATGAAGGGCTAAAGAAACTGCAGTATATATACACAATGGAACACACTTCAGCCCTAACACTTTGGGAAATCACGTGATCTGCAGCCATGTGGAGAAACCTGGAAGACAATCAGGTGAAATGAATGAGCCTGCTAGAGAGAGACGTATGGTGCATGACATTAGGCAAATGGAATCCAAAAAAACACTGTCTCCTAGAAGCAGAACTTTCAAGAGGGGTTACTAGAGGCTGGAGAGAGGAGGGGGGCCTGGGCAGGGATTGGTAACGGGTACAGAGTGACACTCAGAGGACAGGAATCCACTGAGGTGTTCTATTCCACAGCAGGGTGAACACGGTCAACAATGTCTAAGGGAATTTTTCAAAATCAGCTGGAAAGGATGGTTCTGAATGTTCTCTCCACAGAGAAACAGTAACCATGGAAGGTCACAGACATGCCAGATACGGTGATTTGATCATGAAACTGTGTATACATATATCAAAATGTCCCTTGCACTCTCTGGTTATATATGTATATACTCCACAGCAATGAAACTGCCATGAAATGTTGGTAGTACTCATTCTAAATGGAGGGAGACAGAACCTGAGTGTGGTTTTCATTTACGTCTTTCTCAGAAGTAGCCACGTGGAGAATCTTCTCTTTTACCTGTGCATCAACCTCATGATTTCAGGTCCTCTGCCTAGTTTTACACAACAAATTAAAAAGATTCACAATAATTTTAGAAATAGAACTAATCACACACACACACACACACACACACACACAGACACACAATCAAAACGAACACTCACATTCCACCTCATTCCAGATGGGATGAATACTGTATTAAAAAAAGTTTAAAAATATTAAAAGAAAAAAATGGTGGTGTGGATTTCCACACAGGGGGAACTTGTCTTCACAATTCGTGGGAACATACACTAGTATCCACACTAAAGAAACCACCTGGAGCTTCCTCCAAACCTTACAACTACGACTATAATTTCATCCAGCAATTCTACTACTAGGCATGTATACAGAGCACATGACATCAAGCCATGGAAGAGATCATCTGCATTCCCAGGTGGAATCCAGCTCTGTGTAGAATAGCAAAGATAAGAAATCAGCCTGCCTGTCCATCCGCAGATGAAGGGATAAAGAAACTGTCCCATGCATAGACACTGGAACATTCTTCAGCCAAATGCAATAAAAATTCCATCATGGGAGCTAATGGTTGCACCTGGAGGACATGATGGTAAATGAAATGATCCAGGCAAAGACAGACAACCTTTGCATCCTCTCACTCATGCAGAAGCTGAGAAACTTAACCTGAAGGGCCTAGAAATCATAATCACGGTTACCAGAGGTTGGGGAGAAGAAGCGGGATGGGCAGGGATTGGAAATGGGTACAAAGTTCCACACAGATGAGAGGAAGGAAATCCCGTTCTTCTATTCCACAGCAGGGTGACCAGGGTTAACAGTATCATTCCATCTTCAAAACTCCTTGAAGAAGGATATGGAAGCTTCTTGCCACAAAAGAATAAACAATGGTATGGAATAACAGAGACCCTAAACACTCTGATTTCATCATTCCATAATGTAGGCAAAGACCAAAACATTGCACTCTACCCTCTCACTGTATTCCTTTACTATTTGACAAGTTTCTTTAGAGAAATATAAATACACGATGCTAAAATTCACATGGGACCGTGAAACACCCTGAATTTCTTCCAAAGCAATCCTGAGACATCCAGACTACATTAGATGAATCTCACCCACTGAGTTCCAATTTCTTGGAAAAACTGGGGACCTGCTTCCACACAAAGCAACAGAAGACAAGAGAGGACCCAGAAGTAAACCCATACACCAGAAACCATCTGATCCTCAACAGAATCCACAACAATAACCAAGGGGGAAAGGATGCCCTATTCAATCAACGGTGCTGGGATAAGTAGCTAGCCATGAACTGAAGAATAACACTGGGCCCCACCTCTACCAGGCACAAAAAGAAATTCCAGATGAATGACAGATTTAAACGGAAGACCTCAAACTATTAAAATCCTGCATGAAAACATGCAAAACACCTTTCTCCCCACAGGCTTTGGTAAATACTCTACTTGGCTATGTCCCCAAAGAAAATGACAACAAAAATTGACGAGTCACATTTAGCACTCTGAAGAACTTCCACGGAGCAAAATAAATCAGCAACAGAGTAATAGACAGCCTACAGAGTGGAAGAACACGTTTCCTAACTGCATCTGACCAAGGTCTAATATCCAAAATCTTCAAGGACCTTATGCCAATCATTCAGCAAAAAGCAACAAAAAGTCCCATTGACATATGGGCAAGGGACGAGAACACACACTTCTCAAAGGACAATGTGCTAGTGACCAACAAACAGGAAAGCATGCTCAAACTCACTCATCAGCGGAGAAATGCCAATCAAAAGCAGGTTGAGACACCATCCCACACCACCCAGAATGGCGATGACTATGCAGACAAACAGAACAGACACTGGCAAGGCAGCTGAGGAACGGAAATGCTGATATGGTCTTGGTGGGGAGGCAAACCAGTACAGACACTGTGGAAAGCAGTTTGGAGATTTCTCTTTTTGAGACGAAGTCTCAGTCTGTTTCCCAGGCTGGAGTGCAGTGGCATGATCTTGGCTTACTGCAACCTCTGCCTCCTGGGTTCAGGCAATTCTCCTGCCTCAGCCTCCTGAGTAGCTGGGATTATAGGCATGTGCCACCACACCCAGCTAATTTTTGTATTTTTAGTAGAGACAAGGTTTCACGATGTTGGTCAGGTTGGTCTCGAACTCCTGTCCTCGTGATCCACCCGCCTTGGCCTCCCAAAGTGCTGAGATTACAGGCGTGAGCCACCGTGCCCGGCCAGCAGTTTGGAGGTTTCTCAAGGGACTTAGAACTACCATCCAACCCAGCAATCCCACTCCTGACGATCTACCCAAAGAAAATATATCCTTCTATCCAAAAGACACAGGGTCTTGTATGTTCACGGCAGTGTTATTCACAATGGAAAAGAAATGGAATCAACCTAGGCACTGATCAACAGTGGATAAGATAAAGAAAATATGGTACGCATACATCATAAAACATTACATGCCGACACACACAAAAAATCACATTTTTGGCAGCAACATAGATGGAGCTAGAGGTCATCATCCTAAGTGAACTAAGGCCGGAACAGAAATCCAAATGTCACACACTCTCACTTAAAAGTGGAAACTACAGTATGGATGCACCTGAACATAAAGAAGGGAATGGCGTGGTGGCTCACGTCTGTAATCCCAGCACTTTGGGAGGTCGAGGCACATGAATCATGAGGTCAGGAGTTCAAGACCAGCCTGGCCAACATGGTGAAATCCTTTCTTTACCAAAAATAGAAAAAAATTAGCCACGTGTAGTGGCAGCATCTGTAATCCCAGCTACTTGGGAGGCTGAAGCAGGAGAATCGCTTCAACCCAGGAGGTGGAGGTTGCAGTGAACCGAGATCATGACACTGCACTCCAGCCGGGTGACAGAGTGAGGCTCTGTCTCAAACAAACAAACAAACAAACAAAAAAGGGAACGATGACATTGGGAATGACTATCAGACCAAAAAGAAAATGCAAATCGGAGGGAGGGGGCATTGCATCCTAAAGACCCACCTTGCGTGTCCTCTGCTCACTGCTTGGGTCATAAGGTTGTTGGGACCCCAAGCCTCAGCATCATGCAATCAACACATGTAACTAGCTGTGTGTGTACCCTTTAATCTATAATAAAAGTAGAAATTGTTATACATATACACGCATGAATAAGAGCCAAATAAACAAAAAACAAATAAAACCTATAGCGATCCAGACAATCCCTTACTGGCAAACACACAGAAAGACTAACCTATGGACAAAATGAGAAAGCAAAAAAAGGCAGCCCCGAATTACACATGGTGAATGTATTTTTCAAGAGAACACCAAACATCACAACAGTGAAGACAAGTCTGTTCTGTAATTGTCTTTCAGTAAAATGAATTTCCACCTGCAAAACACTGAAATGGGTCCTCATGTTACACAAGACACAAAAATCAATGTAA
>NW_022439371.1:4254-9791 GCF_009761245.1 Sapajus apella
ATTTTCAAAGACTGAGCATCTCTGCTCTTTTTGCTCATGAGAGAAACATTCCAAAGTCATTTGCCAGGATCCCCTGCAGACTGGCATTCGGTGCTCGGAGAACAGACTCCTAGGCAAGATCCCTGGTCACAGTATTCAAATGATTATGATGGCAAATCTGGGGAAGTAGAGAGAGAACAAAGATTTACCAGATAAATGCTCTGGGAATTCCCCCCCAGGGAATCCTAGAGGGAAGACTCTGTTTCTCTTCAGCGCTGCAAGATCCATGGAGGAAGGAGAATTCTGGCCAGCAGAAGGGAGCCAAATGAGAGGAGAGGACTTGGTGTCAAGCACACATGGGGAAGTGAGACCATGGTGCTGGTCTCTGCTATGGCTTGATCCTGACATAAGAGAACTCTGTGTTGATACCACCTGAGTCCTCTACAATGAACAGCTGAAGAGCCATGGACAGATTCACCCTGAGGAGTCCAGCAGAGTGTGAAGACTGCGTTGAGGTTACAGGGAGGAGACACAGGCACCCCTGGGACTGTCTGATAGAATTCAAATGTGAATCTGTTTGGTCCTGGACTTTTCTTGGTTGACATTCTTTTATTATTATTTTCATTTCAATCTCGCTACTTGTTATTGGTCTGTTCAGAGTTTTTATATCTTCCTGGTTTAATCTAGGAGGACTGCATATATTCAGAAATTTATCCGTCTCCTCTAGGTTTTTTAGCTTATGTGCACAGAGGCGTTCATAGTAACCTTGTATAATCTTTTGTATTTCTGTGGTATCAGTAGTAATATCTCCTGTTTCATTTCTATTTGAGCTTATATGGATCTTTACTCTTCTTTTCTTGGTTAATCTATTCATTTTATTTATTTGTTCAAACGATTTTTGTTTCTCTTATCTTTTGTATTGTTTTGTGTTTCAATTTTATTTAGTTCTGCTCTGATCGTTGTCTTTCTTTTCTTCTGCTGGGTTTAGATTTGCATTGTTCTTGATTCTCCAGTTACGTGAGGTGTGACCTTAGATTGTCTATTTGTGCTCTTTCAGACTTACTGATATATGTATTTAATGCTAAACTTTCCTCTTAGCACTGCATTTGCTGTATCCTAGAAGTTTTGACAGGTGGTATCAAGATTTAGTGCAACTGCAACTTTACTACTGACTAACAGCTTTTTTTTTTTTTTTTGGAGATGTAGTCTCACTTTGTCACCCAGGCTGGAGTGCAATGGCGTGATCTCAGCTCACTGCAACCTCCACCTCCTGAGTTCAAACGATTCTCCTGCCTCAGCCTCCCGAGTAGCTGGGACTACAGTCGCGTGCCACCACACCTGGCTAATCTTTTTTTCTTTTTTTTTTCAGTAGAGATGGGGTTTCACTGTGTTAGCCAGGATACTCTCGATCTCCTGACCTTGTGATCCACCCACCTCAGCCTCCCAAAGTGCTGGGATCATAGTTGTGGGCCATCGCGCCCTGGAACTAACAGTTATTTCACTCCTGAGAGTGTGACCTCATTTTATCCTGAAAACAGCTTTGTGATTGCTTTTCACGTAGTGGGCCCTGTTGGGGAGGGAGTGCTCGTTGCCTGGAGGTAGGATTCTGCCATTTACCAAATAAAACACTGGAGGTCAGTTAAATTTGAATTGAGTAAAACAATAAAAAACGATCAGTATATGTATCTCGCACATGATATTTTTTATTTGAAGTTACAAACCTACCTGGGTGCACTATAGTTTATCTGCCAACTCTTCACAGGGTTGAAAGCCTGAAAGAGGCAGAGTTGGGCCTGGCTTCCTCTTCCTGATGCTAGGTCTATGAACTGAACCTCAAAGACAGAGCTTCTCTAACACAGCGATCTTCAAGTGAGCACGTCAATTAGCACTAAATACAAGGTATATGATTCCCAACGAATAATGCCTTCTCACTTCCCTAATTCTTCTTTTTATTATTCTTCAAGTATGCAGACTCCGGACCTCTCCAGGGGTTGCTAAGCCAGAGTTCACAGTGAGGGACCTCATATGTCTTTTAAAATCAGATGGAAGGGGGCTCCTTGGTCCTCACACACTGGGGTTTTAGCCAGAGGTAAATAAGTAACACGTAAGAGAGAGAAGAACTCAGTCTGGCTCTCCCTCTGTCAAATGAGAGAGCAAACTCCAGGGTCTTTTTGATGCTGAAGGTGGGTGGACTGAGAGCAGTGGGAGACCCACTCTGAGAGCCCAGAGCTTCCAGGACAGAACGTGGGAGCCTGAAAAGGGGCCACATTCTTGAGTGGGGAAGAAGGAGGCATCTCTGGGCATAGAACTGCATTTCTGGTGGCTTCCCCTTCACCAAACTGGGCTCCCTGCTCTGGTGTCTATCAGGGAATCTCTTTCAGTGAGACCAACATCCCAGGACTTTACTAAAAATAGCAGCATGGACCAGGCAGGTATGTCATGATACAGGAATTCCATGCAGAGCAGTAAGTACGAATGCAGCTTAACAAGGGCCATCACTGTCGGATCATTGGTGAAGGAGAAAACAGACAAAGGCAAGGAGAAACTGAAGGACTCCGCTGGTCTAACACTGGGGCAGCACTGAGTGCTACACGCTTGCCCTTGAGGGGTCTGCAGATAAGGACAGCTGGGAAGCCATCCTGCTGTGACCTGCATTATCTGTTCACTGCTCACTGAACTCAGCGGCGGTGTCATCACAGGGAACCAGATTCAGCCAACTTGGCCTTCTCCACCCCACCTGGGAAATGTATGTATTCCAGTGACTGTCTGGACTGAGGTTCTAGAAAGGGGCTGAAAGACAAGAAGAGGGGGCTGATTTGCATGAAGAAACCATTGCACACATGCTTTTATCTAAAACCCAGTAATGGAAACTCTGGGGGCATCCATAAAAGTCTAGCTGGTCTCCTAAATTTGGGAGTTATGAAGGATTCATTCCTGATCAATCTATAGGAAGAGGGGCGATAGGCAGCAGGTCATCATAGCAAGGGAGAAACTGGCTTGAGAGACTCATCAACGCAGCCACCAACTCTGGGACAAATGAAGTCATTTGCTATAATAGTCACCCCAAGCTACTCACAGGAGCCTGAGCCTAGTCCTCTAACCTTGTTACTTCTGATCCTGGTCCATGACTCTGTTGTCCCTGGACCCCTTGCCCATGTCTAAGTCCAGGGTGGCAGGGGGAGCTCCATCCTAGTCAACATCTATACAGAAGTAAAAGCTACTATGGCTTGAAGCAGAGAAAGAAAAAAAGAAAAGAAAAGGAAAAAAAGAAAGAAAGAAAGAAAATCTCTTATATTTAAATAAGCAAACAGGAAACAACCCAAAACAAAATTAGGACCCACACCCATTAGAACGGCTTTACCAAAATAATAGAAAATAACAACTTCTACCAAAAATGTAACTCACGGAAAACTGTGACATTCAATACTATAATTTGTGTACAGAACAATAATACAGATTAAAATAATTCAAGAGAAGAGTCACATGGGCAGAGTTCAGGAGAATTCCAGGCACAAGGATCCAGCTGTCCTCTCCCAGCGAAGTAATTGGCAATGCGGCATTCTCCCGTCAACAATGTGTGACTCTATGTATGAAGCACTGCCAGCAAGGAAAGCTCACTCAGCCTTGGTGTCTAGAGGATTTTTGAGTGCTGGGGTGGGTGAGAGTGGGGTGGTTATGTAGACCTTGCTGATCAACCTCATGGCTCATTGAGTTTCCACTGAATTGAAAATAAAACTTCAACCTTTGGTGATTTTCGGTTCAAAAATTATCTAAAATAAATTATTTTAAAAATTATCACTTAAACCAGCTGTTTATCCAATATGAGGCTCAAAACAAATAGTTTCAAAAAGTCAGTAGGTCATTAAAAATTTTTTTAGTCATTCAAAACAATCAGATAACACCACCATATGACACTTAAATCGCATTATAGTCACAGCGGCAGGATTTCAGCAACAGCAAGACAAAGTAATACAAATAGGAATGAGCAAAGAGTAGGCAAATAATGGGTATGAATTGGCCTGGGATATATTATGGCAATGTCAAAATATAAATCAATTGTGATTTGTTAAATAAGTGAAAACTATGCATTCTCAGTCCATGAAAGCCACCAGGGGGCCCTCTGGGTCTCTTGAATTTTAAGAAGCTCAAGAGGTTGAGAGTTAATGAACCCTGCACAGTTGTTAACTGACTCATGTAAATGTTAGGTCGGCTGCTTCCTCCCACAGGGCAAATCCACAGCACACAGCCGCCCTGGGCTGGCGTCTCACAGTGTAGCTGCTCTTGGGGCTGAGACGTAGGTGGAGGTAAAGGTAGCTAAGATTTGCGTAAAGCAGCACACAACACACCCCCTCCATGCAGAGCTCAGTAGGAGATAAAGAGCCATCAGAATCCAGCCCCAGCTCTGGAGCCAAGGGTCCCTTCCATTATCAGCGCCACGGCCTGGACTCCTCTCTTTCTCCTGTTTCTCTCCACTTGTTGCCCAGGTTAAGAGATTTCAAATACCAGACTTTGGAGGGATCCCTTTTTCTCCCTTTCTAATTCCTAATATGTCTGTTTTTTTGTTTCAGGGTCCAACTCCCAGGCTGTGGCGACTCAGGAGCCCTCACTGGCTGTGTCCCCAGGAGGGACAGTCACTCTCACCTGTGCTTCCAGCACTGGAGCAGTCACCAGTAGTAATTATCCCTACTGGTTCCAGCAGAAGCCTGGCCAAGCCCCCCAGAACACTGATTTATGATACAAGCAACAAACACTCCTGGACCCCGGCCCGGTTCCCAGGCTCCCTCCTTGGGGGCAAAGCGGCCCTGACCCTCTCAGGTGCACAGCCTGACGACGAGGCTGAGTACTACTGCTCAGTGTACTATAGTGGTGCTCAGCACAGTGACAGACTCAGAAGAGGAACCAAGACATAAACCTCCCTTGGCCCTTGCGATGTGAAGATCACATGATCACACAAACCAGCTCTCAAGGCAGCCTACACGTGGACCAGCCATAGAAAGGGGAAGGGAAGGGTCTGAATGGATTTCTATCCCTGCTTAAGCCCTGAAGTGGAATAAATGTTTGAATGATCTGGGAATAACTGGATCAAAAGAAGCAAAAATTAATTGTTTTATATTCTACAAAGAACACCAACAGTTGGATCAGATCTAAAGGCTGAGTCTAAATGTATTTCCTCCAGCAAGAAGCATCTTTAATGTGTGGGCTTTTTGAGATAGGAGCAAAGGGAAGAAGTTCCTTTTTTTCTTCTTTTTTTGGTAGATTTCTGAAGTTTGCTTAATTGAGTTACTTTCAAAGCAATACATGCCAATTATATAAAATAAAAATATTACAAACCACCAAATTCACTGCAAATCTACCTTATCCCAAACAATCAACATAAGTACATTTCTTCCTGTGGATACATTCTTTCATTTTTGTTCTCAGTATTTCCACAAAGGTGATCATATTTTGTGCTTTTCCCTCTGGTTTGATGCATCTTTATGCTCCTATGTCATTTACGGTTAATATAAGTAGTATTCCACTTCTTAAAAATGATAAGATGTTTGAATATTTGTTAATTT
>NW_022439372.1:0-9791 GCF_009761245.1 Sapajus apella
CCTCTGAGTCCTTGAGGGACTAAGATGGTTTTTTACACTGCCTGGACCTGTAACCTGCACTGACCTCTCTGGATCTGACTCCTGACTGGCCCCTGTGTGGCTCCTGCAGAGCCTGAGCTGAATCCACATGCTGGAAACCCAGAACCGAGGGAACAGATGAAAGAAAGAAAAGTCAGCAGTTTTGGAAAAGAGAATAACCTGCAAAGGACAAGTCAATGCTAGAACAGGTGAAAACCAAAGAAGGGAGAATAAGGACAAACTGGGCCAGGAGCCTCAGGGAAACGGGCAATGGGCCTATGATCATTCCACCACTCGAGGAGCAGCACAAGCTGAGCAGTGGGGACCGAGAAACTTACTCCACAGGAGTCTCCTGACCCTGGCCAGGGAGAGCCAAAGAGGGCATTGAGCTGGTTTATAGTGAGGGGCAGCACCAACTCCAAGACGGGGAGTATGTGACCGTGAGCCCCCGCACCAGACTCCGGAGCCTCGACCTGGGGGCTGCCATAGCTGTGGATGCTCTTCAGGTCAGTGTGGATTAGAGGGAATAACCGTGCTTGGAGAAGGGTTAGAGATGTCCGTTCTTACATTAAACAGCCCTGCCCTAGGTCAGGTGCCAGAGTAAGTGATTCTTGCCAGTATATGAGGCAGTGCTACTTACACTATTCCTCTGCACTTTCAGTTGAGGAAGGTCTCTATGTGATGAGTATTTACTGGGTGTTTAATTTTCTCTACACTGTGGTAAGCATTTGGGGTTCACATAGTAGTTTCCTCAAGGAACTCAAGCCCATGAGAGAAAGAACACAGAGACATGATTTCAAGAAAATAGAGTAGTTCTCCAAAAGTGGAGAGGAGAGGAGAGCCCAGAGGAGGGGAATGTAGGTGAAGACATTGCTCCTAAGGACAAGGGAAACCGTAAGAGGGATTCTTCAGAGCAGTCCTGTTTTTCCTCCAGTGTCCCACAGAAGAAGATCCTGGGTCATGACTGGTGTAGAGCATGGGTCTACAGGTGTAGGAGGGGCACTTGCTGCATCTTGGGAGAAATTATAGCATCCCTGGTAGGACATTTTGGAGAGGAATGTCAGTGATTGGATTGGATATCTGTGGTTAGTTTTATTCTGTCTTGAGTGAACACTGCTGAGAACTTCCTTAGTGCCAGACCCTAAGCTGGGAATCACGAACACAGAGATGAGTAGAATACGATCTCAGCTTTCACAGAACTCTCCATCTAGTGACTAGGGAGTTATGAGAAGTGTAGTGATGGTGGCTTCATTAGAGCAAGTGGCTCATGCTGCATGGAGATGACCTCAGTGGATGGCCTGGTCCCCCTTCTGGTTGTTATCAACAGCTGGATGGCTTGCTTTGGGCCAGTGACCCTGGACTTCTGCCAGGTGTCAGCATCTTGGGTACAAGCAACACCTCAGTTTCCTGTTGGGTCAAAACAGTTAACACTGCCAATGTGATCAGAGGACACTAGTGACATCAGTAGCTACTGATGAGGTCTTGGCCAGCTAGGGAAATAAAGATGTAAGTTTAACAATGATTCTAAATTTATTCCTAACATAATGAGCAGAGATTATCTGTCTTCTAAGTTAAATACTTTTTAGACTTCAAGATTCACCCACATCCAAAATAACATATATATCGGCCATATTACTGCCCTGAGATGATTTCTCCCTGTCCTTACCAGAAGCCTGCACTATCTGGAGCACTGAGTCTGTCTCAGCCTAACTGATCTGCCCTCTGGATTCCAGGGACACCCACAGAGCCAGTGGTTGAAGGCACAGGCGTTGATGTCTCCGACTGTTCTGACTCCAGCTTGGTGCACCTCAACGCCCAGTATGAACCACACATAACAGGATGCCACCACAATTTTGATTTGGGGCTCTTGCATCCTAACTTTAATAAAATTTAATGGACATTATTTTTTAGAAGAATTCTAGGTTTACAGGTAAATTGAGCTGATAGTACAGGGAATTCCCCTATTCTCTCCTGTCCCCTAGCACACAGTTTCCTCTATCATTAGTATGGTGCATTGCTGTGATACATGTTTACAATTCATTAATCAATATTGATACATTGTTATTAACTGAACTCCATATTTTGCATTAGGGTGCGTTCTTTGAGTTTTACAGTTCTATGGGGCTTGACAATTACCATGTCATGAATCCACAGTACAGTATCACACAGAAGATTTTCACTGCTGAAAACCTTGTTTTCAACCAATTCATCTCTCCTGCATGATTGGCAATCACTGATCATTTCACTGTCTCTACCATTTTGACTTTCCTGGAATGTCCTAGTGTTGGAATCATACAGTGTGTAGAGTCTTTAGACTACTTTCTTCTTAGCATTCTGTATTTAAAGTGCCTCCATGTCTTCTCATGGCCTGATAGCTCATTTCATTTATCACTGAATCATATTCTCTTGTGCAGATATACCACAGTTTGTTTAGCCATTCACTTACTGAGGGACATTTTGGTTACTTTCAGTTTATGATAAATATGAGTAAAACTGTTGTAAATACTTGGATGCAAGTTTTTGAGTGAACATGTTTTCACATTACTTTGGTAAGTATCTAAAACTGCTATTTTCAGGATTACATGGCAAGGCTGTGTTTAGCTTTTTATTTTATTTGTTTATAAAAGAACTTGCAAAACTGTTTTCCAAAGTGACTAGCGTTTTGCATTTCCACTAGCAGTGACTGAGAGTGCCCGTTGCTCTGCGTCTTTGACAGCCTGGGGTATTGTCACTTGTTTGGATTTGAGCCTTCCTGTTAGGTGTATATTATAGTGTAGTGGCATCTCATTGGTTTAACATGCAATTTCCTAGAGACATATGGTTTTGAGCATCTTTTTCATATGCTTATTTGCCATCCATATATCTTTTCTGGTGAAGTATCCAGATCTTCTGTCCATTTCTAAATTGGGTTTTTTTCCTTTTTTATTATTGAGTTTTAAGAGTCCTTTATATATTTTAGACACTAGTCTTTCATCAGATCTGTATTTTGCCATTTTATTCCCCCAGTCTATCACTTGCTTATTCATTTTCTTAACAATGTCTTTCACAGAGCAGAAGTTTTAAATTTTTATGAAGTTCAACTTATTAATTTTTTTCTTTCCTGTATTGTGCTTTTGGCATTGTATATGAGAAGCCATCACCAATCCCAAAGTCCCGCAGATTTTCCCCTATGTGATCATCTACACGCTGGAATCCCAGAGCTGTGGGAACAGGTAAAAGAAAGAAAGTCAGCAGGTTTAGGGGATGAGAATAATCCACAAAGGACAAGCCATCGGTAAATGAAAACCAAAGAAGGTGAGAATAAGGGCAAACCAGGAGAGAAGCCTCCGGGGAAATGGGCAATGCTATGATCATTTAAACCCTCAAGGAGCAGCGTGAGCTGAGCAGTGGGGACTGAGAGAAACTGACTCAACAGGAATCTCCTGCTTCTTGCCAGGGAGAGCCACAGGTTAGATCAGAGCTGGTTTGTATTGAGGGGCAGCTTCAACTCCAAGAAAGGGTCAGAGGTTTGTAATCAGTTTTATTCAGTCACAGATGAACACTCCCCAGACCCAGGAGCCCCAACGTCAGTGCTGCCGTAGCAGTGGATGCTCTTCAGGTCAGCGTGGGTTAGAGGGAATAACCGTGCTTGGAGAAGGGTTGGAGACGTCCATTCTTACATTAAACCGCTCTGCCCTAGGTCAGGTGCCAGAGTAAGTGTCCCTTGCTTGATTATGAAGCAGAGATACTAATAATATTCCTCTGCACTTTCAGTTGAGGGAAGTTTCTCATAAATATTTATTGAGCATGTAATTTTCTTTATACTGTGCTAAGCACTTGGGATTCAGGTATTTAATGTCTCTCTAAAGAATCTCAAGGCAGTGAGTGGAAGAACACAAATAGATCATTTCAACAAGATACGGTAGTTGTACCCAACTGAGGTGTTGTGGCAGCACGGAGGATGGGAGGGTGTGTCAAAGGACATCGCTCCTAATGATGGGGAAGCATAAAAGAACATTTTCAGGATAGGCAAGTCTTCCTTGAAGCTCCCACAGGAGAGGATCCTGGGGCGGGGATGGTGTAGGGCAAGCGCCTCTGTAGGGAAGGGGATTTGCAGCATTCTGAGAGAAAGCAACCCTTACAAGACAGTGGGGACAGAAATGTAGGTGATAAGGTTGGAGGTGTGTAATCCATTTTATTCAATAATGGATGAACACTGCTGAGAGGCCCCTCTCTGCTGGGCCCATAACTAAGGACCATGACCACAGAGGTGAGTAAAATAGGATCCCAGCTTTCACAGAATTCTCAGTCTAGTGCCTGGTGATTCATGAGAAGTGTAGTGATGGTGGGTTCATTGGAACCAGTGGCCCATGCCTCATGCGATGACCTCAGTGGATGTCCTGGGCCAGTGACCCTGAACTTCAGCCATATTTCAGCATCTCGCGATACAGTACACCAACACCTCAGCTCCATGTTGAGTCAAAGCAGTTAACGCAGCCAAGGTATTCAGAGGACACTGATGATATCAGTAGCTATAGAGTGTTTCCAGCTGGGGAAATAAAGAAGGAAATTTAATAAGTCTTCTAAATGTGTCCTTGCCATAATGATAAATAACTTAATCTTGATAATGAATTATATTCTGGTAAGTTAATTATAACTTACCATAATGAGAAATAAATTTATCCTGAGTAGAGCAGACACATAAACCCTTGAGGACACATGCCTGAGGATTCTGATGAAGATATGATGTCCAAATATGTGCACAGTTGGACCTACAGGCCAGCTTTGAAACAGTGGAAGACCTAGTTTCAAATTCAAGGTTGCTTTGAGTAGAAATTCACTTTACCTCTCTTTGCATGGCAATGGGGCCAATCTTCCCTAAGCTACCCCTTACAAGAAAAGGAATCATACTAGTAAGAATTCAGACTTCAGCAAACATGGATAAGTAAGGAAGTCTTATAAATGTGTTCTAGCCACCTAGCAAGAAACCAGGAATTTAGCAAGTTCGTTCACATTCAGGACAGTTGTGTTCACTAGATCAGAGGCCCTGAGACATGAAGAACAGACCCCCTAACAAGGGAAAGTGTTTCTTCCTATCCTAGGACATCGCTGCCAACTTCAGGGAAGCAGGAACACAGCTGCCCACTTTACAGTATGGACTGCTTTTGTGCCTGGAATGTGTCTGATTTGTGTTTGAATGTCCCTGTACCCATTTCAGGGAGCCTTCGGAGGAGTCTGAATCACTGATGGAATTGGACAGTGCATGGAGATGGTTGAGCAGGACGAGGGTAAGTGCAGGGGCATGGCCAGGTCATACTGGGAGACAGTAAGCGGCCCCGATGGGGACAGACAAAGATAAAGTCAAAAGTGTGTGCTTCAGTGTCAAAAACTCAAATCAATAACTAATTTGCTTTTATAAGTAATAAGTATTTTTCTATTTACATGAGGATTTAATCTCAAACAGAAATCATAGAAACAGTAAGTCCAGGGCATAAAACCTAAACCATAGCTCATATTTATTCTTTCTAAATAGAGCTATTAGCAAAATCTTCATAAAACATGTATTGTGGATATAAGAAGACAAAAGTCAGCCAGGTGCGGTGGCTCATGCCTGTAGTCCCAGCACTTTGGGACACCAAGACGGGCGGATCACGAGGTCAAGATATCAAGACCATCCTGGCCAACATGGTGAAACCCTGTCTCTACTAAAAACACAAAAATTAGCCAGGCCTGGTGGCACATGCTGTAGTCCCAGCTACTCGGGAGACTGAGGCAGGAGAATCTCTTGAACCTGGGAGGCAGGGGTTGCAGTGAACAGAGATTGTACCACTGCATTTCAGCCTGGTGACAGAGCAAGACTGTCTCAAAAAAAAAAAAAAAAAGAGAAAAAAGCAAAAGTCTTAGTGAAAATCATTGGTATTCCATAGAAGAGAGAAATAAATATAGTCAAGGGAAGACCACATCTCATACTTCTCTTGTATATTCCAAAGGTCCAGGGAAATTCCAGGTAATAGAGGTTATTTCCCACACTGTTAAAGCAAGGTTGCAGACGCTTCTGAATTTTGGGCCCAATACTTTAGGAGGGCACACCTCTGTCCTGGAAGATGATACAGGAATGAATACTCTTCCTGTGACTCATTCTAGTCATTCGTCCGGCATCACAGAAACCAAAAAATGGAAATCTGGGCAAATTCATGATTTGCTAGCCCTCTTGTTCAGGTTTCTTACCTGATTCTTAGGAGAACAGTATTACCTTGAGGATGATGATGAAGATATTCTGTCCAAATATGTGCAGAGTTTTGAGCAAAATGCCTGGTACAAATTGATCAACAAATAATTCCTGAATAATTGTATGAATATTTACAGAATGACATGGATCCTATGAGTAATTATGGAATAATTGTTGTGATTGCTTTTATTAGCAGTTCTCAAAACTCATCTCTTGGAGATGTCGAGTAAGCCCATAACTTTGTGAACCTGTAGTTTCATCATTTTTAAAATGAAGAAACCTGACAGATTTTCTTTCTGCCACAGAATGTCAGGTCTCCCAGACCCCAGAACATGTGTATACATAAAGCCTTTGATGTATGTCAAAGCCGTATGCTTACGGTGTTGCTGGAGGAGGATGGGGGCTGTAGAGAGGCACGCTTTCCAATGGGATTGATCCAGTCCTCCTTGCTTCACTTCCACATGAATGCTGGGCAGCCCAGGGTCACACCCATTGCACCCTCAACTCAGGCAAGCCCAGGAAGCAGCCAAACATAGGAGACGTGGGCTACAGACAGTCTCCCAAGTCCCAGGCTCACAAAACCTGGGTGGCGATGAAGGCTGAGAAAGTGAGGAGGTGGTTCAGGGGATCGCTCTTCCCTACTCGTTCCTGTCATCTCAAATTCACCTCCTACTGCACAGCAACACGGAGGACCACCAACCACCCCGACCATCACCTTGATCTTGCTGTGTTTGGTTAGTGGGATGCAACCACGCCTCAACGGCGTTAGACCAATGCAGAAAAATATCTCTCAAACGGTATTCCATAAGGACTGCTCATGGCCCTGTTATTTTCAGTATATGGGAGAAAATAAAATGAAAACAACAAAATCATATCAGGTTTACAAGACTTCCCAAGATAGGCGGTCACATAGGCTTTCAGGAGATCTCTATAGAAATGATTTCAATAACATGACACCTTGAAAAGATCTCTTCTGGGACTAGAATGACATCCCTAAGTGAAGAATGAGATATAGTGTTCAGTCACATTAAAAAACAAATCATCTCACATAGAGGAAGCTTTGGATATAGGGACATCAAACTGGTCTTAAGTGTAATGTGAAGCTTCTTCTGCCACAAACATCAGTGTAGTGATATCTGCCAGTAAGAAAACATAAATCAGCATAACCATGGGATGCAGCGAGAAGAATACTGAGCCAGGAAAGAAAACATTTTAAAAAAATGAATTACTCATTCACTTTCTAGTGGATACAGACAAAACTGCAGAAGAGTCAGAGGATATCATGGCAGTGTAATAGGTTGATATGTTAAACTTGTGGAGAAGCCTTCAATTCTGTTTTAACATATGAGAAGGAAGGATGACTGACTTCATGACTAGCATTAAGAAAATATCACATGTTGGGAAACTGTTTCTGCCTTGATGATTTTGTACCCATAAGAGATGAAAAGTGAGGCACGTGCTTAGATATACTGGGACTGAGATGGGACTGTGGCATTGTCACAAGTGTACACAAATACTGAGAGTGACTGATAGAGGAATGGTCCCCAACGGTTGTGACCTCAGGTAAGACCAAAGGCCTGTGTTTTAGCAAACCCTGGGCAATTGGAATGAAGGGCTCCTAAGATTCCATGACACGCCCAGCTTCTAATTCTGTTATTGCAACAGCAGGCCGTTACCTGGGACTCTGGCCAGTATCTCCCACACTCTTGTCAGAGTCTGAGCTACAGGCAGCACCTTCAGCTCCCAGCTGAAGCATTGCGAACCTTGTTTTTGCGGTTAAGGACCCTAAAGTGCTGTGAGGATCAAGTTTTTCTCAACAGTAAGTTAAGAATTTGAGTTATTGACATCCCCCAGTCCTGATTAAACCTATTTTATTTCCAGTTTTTAACCCATCATGTGTTTGGGTTTCTTCTCCCCAGTCCCTGGCTCAACCTGTGGTGCCCCAAATATCAGCATGGCGGCATCTGGCAGGACTTGTTCCACGAAAACCACAGAGGTGAACTTTCCACATACTATCGACAATTCCTACTCCCAGCAGGAAGAGATCAAACCAAATTTCGGAGCCAGCAAAAATAGACTTCTTCTGAGCCAGGTGGCCTACTTCCTGAACTACCAGCTGAAGACATACAGTAAGTTCTATAGGTTGACCACCACGAAACTGATGAATGAGGTCCTGTCTTGTCTAGAGAAACTAACCAGTCTCTACATCAAAATTAATTTCATCCTTCCCATACTTGTAGAAAATAGAAATCGGTATTTTAACATTTTGTTAAAAATGGAAGACAGATGCCAAAGTGTTTAGCAACTTTTCGACATCTGCAGTAAAGTGGCTGTGGGACTGGGGTTACAATCCCACCTATTGATTTCTGACACAGGCAGAGAACCACCTGTTTTTCTCAGCAGGAGGCTAAATCCATGTTTACAGGAATCCTCTCTGTACCGTATAAGATCCTGCAGACAAGTAGCATCCAGTCTGTTGGTCTAAATGCCTGAGGCTACTGAACTTCCATTTGGTTCTGGTTTTCTGAGGCCCAGTAGGCAAAGCTGTGTTCTGGGGACACTATGGAAACACGTGATAGCGCACAATTCCCACTGTGGAGAGCTTAAAGGGGACCCTGCTCCTAATAGGACCTGTGGTATGTGTAAGTGGCACCATCAAGAGCAGGAAGTACCCTGGTACTGGTGCCTAAGCCTCCCAATTAGCTGGGATCCCTGGTGGGTACCACAACACTTGGCTAATTTTTGTATATTTAGTAGAGGCAGGGTTTCACCATGTTGGCCAGGCTGGTCTTGAATTCCTGAGGTCAAGTGATCAGCCCACTTGGGCCTCCTAAAGTGCTGGGATTCTAGGCATGAGCCACCATGCCTGCTTCACAGATTTTTTTTAAGGTTGTTAGAATTCATCCATCGGCCCAGTCACCTATATAAATTTCTCTAACCGTTCATTGACCATGACATATGATGAAATAAATCAATATTGCCACAACGCTTCTGGAAAATAGGGCAATTTTTGGAAGACTTTGGGGAAAAAGTTTTAATTTGATCAGAGGATACGTGATTAAGAGTTTGTCCCATGCATCTGAAAAGCAGGCTCATCTACTTCTAGGGCGACTTAGTCTAGGGCCCGGTAGAATATTCCCATCATAATATCACGTTCCTACACTCAGAATATTTTACATCCTTGTGCTATGACTGGACACTGATTTGGTCTTGTGTGAAGTGTGATTTGCTTAATGTGACCTGCTCTTCTGAATTTGTTTACAGAAGATCGAAAAGATCATGATAAAGAACAGAAATGCAGAGATAGCAAAAATAAACTTCTTATGAGTCAAGTGGCCTACTACCTGGGTTGCCGGCTGAAGACAGAAGGTAAGCTCTATAGGTTCACTGTCACAAAAGTGCTGAACGATGTCCTACTTGTCTCTGAGAAACCATACTCTCTCTTCTTCAAAGTTAATTTCATCCTTCCCATACTTCTAGGAAAATAGCAATGGGTAATTTAGCATTTTGTTAACGATGGAAGACAGAGGCCAAAGTATTTAGCAACTTTTCCACGTCTGCAGTA
>NW_022439373.1:0-6144 GCF_009761245.1 Sapajus apella
AGCCACCACCACGGAGCTAGAGGGGAAGGGGAGGGAGAACACAGGGGCCCCCTCCTCACAAAAACTGAAACAAGCCCACAGCCTGTGCAGAGCCACACCTGAACGTGATCACACCTTATCCCACACACCCACTGCCACGTGCAGATGGTTTGGTGGGTGCGGTCACGGGGCACCCTGTGTTGCTGGGGTAAGCCAGTGAGGCTGGGGGCCTGCGCAGGGGTGCATCGAGGGTGGGGAGACCTGGCCCCAGTGCAGGTGTGAACAGGCAGGAGGGCTGGGGAGGGAATAGCACTGGGTTGTGGCCGAGCCCCAGCCCTGATCCTGCAAGGCACTGGCTACACACACACCCGGCTCCTACCCAGACAGGACCCGGATTCCTCCCTGGCCCTTCTGTGTTCCTGCATCTTCCTAGCCCCTCACCTCCTCCGGTGCGGTCTCAGCTCCAGCCAGGATGCCCCATTAGCTGCTCACCCAAGCTGCTAGAACCTCAGGCTAATGGCCCTGCCACCTGCCCTCCTCCCCTTCCGGCTCACTGCCCATCCCAGGCATCCTCCCTCAGCGGGCTGAGGGGACTGCTGAGCCTCAGAGACATCTGGCAGCGCCAGGAGGTGGGTTTCTCCTTCTGTGACTCCTTTCTTCACCTGACTATTTCCCAAACCCCCAGGTCCCCCTGCCCATGTGGCCCCTGAGGACTGCTGAGCTCAATTGTGACATGGAAGCTGACCCTTGGGCTTTCCCTGGGGGATCCCCTCTTCCTGCCTGTGGCCACAACCACCACCTCATCCACACCCTCCTCCTTCCCACTGTCCTGCCGGCTTTCCACTGTCGGGGAGCAGCTCCTGCCTTGCCAGGGAAGCAGAGAGGGCAGCGGGCTCAGGAGTCAAACTCCCATTCCCAGGGAAGACTCAGGCTGCCGGCCCAGCCCTCTTCTGAATTCTCTCCACCCCTCCTCCCCACAGAGTCTCAGAAATCAAGAGACCTCCCTTCCTCTGGGACCCTCGCGATGTCCTATCTCCTGTGACCCTGCAGGTGCTCCTCTGATTTTAGGAGGTGATACGGTGGAGAGGAAGCTCAGGACTGGGGGCCACAGGTCCCAGCTTCTCATCTAGGCTCCACTGCTCCCTGGCTGCCGCCTCCCTCTGTGGGCCTCCGTTTCCTCGGTGATCCCACCAGGCGATTTCTAATCCTCCAGGCAGGGCCGGAACCACGAGTGATCCCAGGAGCCCCTCCTTTCCGGGGCCTCAAGATCTGAGGACAGGGAGCCTGTTGCGCACAGGAGCCGTGTAGGCAGGACGGCCGACCTCAAGGGAGTGGGAATGATTTGGGAATGAAACTGTTCCACCTCAGATCATCAGGCGTTATTGGGATTGCGGTAAGGAGCGCACAACCTAGAGCCCTCGCATGCGCAGTGCACAGTAGGGTTCGCGCTCCTTCGAGAATCTAATGCTGCCGCAGATCGGACAGGAGGCGGAGCTCGGAGCTCGGGCGCTAGTGCTGGCTTGTCTGCCCGCTGCTCACCTCCCGCTGCGTGGCCCGGTTCCTAACAGGCCACCGCCCTGCACGGGTCTGCAGCCCCGGGTTGGGGAGCTCTGATGTAGTAGGTATAGACAGCTCATTCCTTTTTGTGGCCAAGTAGAATTCCAGTGTATGGAGGTGCCATTTTTTTATCCATTCGTTAGCCAAGGGCATCCAGGTGAGTTTTCCACTTTGGGTTACTTTTCTTTTTTCTTTTTATTTTTTATACTTTAAGTTCTAGGATACATGTGCAGAATGTGCAGGTTTGTTACATACGTACGCATGTGCCATGGTGGTTTGCTGTACCTGTCAACCTGTCATCTAGGTTTTAAGCCCCACATGTATTAGGTATTTCTCCTAATGCTCTCCCTCCCCCTCCCCCCACCTCCCTACAGGCCCCGGTGTGTGTTGTTCCCCTCCCTGTGTCCATGTGTTCTCTTTCTTCAACTCCCACTTATAAGTGAGAATATGTGGTGTTTGGTTTTTGTTCCTGTGTTAGTTCGCTGATAATTACTTTCAGTTCTTATAATGAATGCTGCTGTGAACATTGAGGACTGAGTCTTTGTGTAGACAAATGTTTTCACTTGTTTTAAATAAATACCTATGGTGGAATTATTGGGTCACATGGTAAATTGATGTTTAACTTGTTAAGAAACTGCCACCCGTTTTGCAAAGCGGCTGCACCATCTGACATTCTCACCAGCAACGAGAGGCCGAGGCCCCTTCTCCGCACCCTCGTCAACAATTGCCTGCCTTTTGCTTGTAGCCATTCTAGTGGGTATGAAACAGCATCGTTGTGCTCCAAAAGTATTCGAATGAAGAAATAAATTACCTCTGCAGCTGGAGAGCACCTGGGTTTGAAATGTACCCTAACCAGATTAAAATGCTGAAAATGACAGATGTAGAATTCAGAATGTGAGTGGCAAGAAAACGCAGCAAGATCCAAGAGCAAGTTGAAATCCACTATTAAGAAGGCATAAAAATGAGCCAGGTGTGAGCCAAAGCACAAGAAAGAATCAAACAGAACTTCTGGAATTGAAAATTTTGCTACAGGAATTTCAAAATACTGTTGGAAACTTCAACAACAGACTAGATCAAGAAGGAGAAAGAATTTCAGAGAAAGAATACCAGTCTTTTCAATTAACCCAGTCACACAAAAATAAAGAAAAATAATTTTAAGAAATGAACAAAGGCTTTGAAAAGTACAGGATTATGGGACATGACCAAACCTATGACTTATTGGCATTCCTCACACAGAAGAAAAAAATAAGCAACTTGGAAAATGCATTTGAAGGTATAATTCAGGAAAATGTCCGCAATGTTGCTAAAGGAGTCAACATGCAGAAATAAGAAATTCAGAGAATTCCTGAGAGATGCTAATATAAAATCACCATCCCCAAGGCACACAGTCATGAGACTACCCAAGGTCAACATGAAAGAAAAATATCTTGAAGGAAGCTAGAGAAAAGAGCCAAATTACCTATAAAGGAAGTCCACTCAAAGTAACAGTGGACTTCTCAGCAGAAGCTTTACAATTCAGATGAGATTAGGTGCTTATTTTTAGGCTTTTTTTTTTTTTTTTTTGAGAGTCTGTCACCCAGGCTGGGGTGCAGTGGGGGGATCTCAGCTCACTGCAACCTCTGCCTCCTGGGTTCAATCAATTCTCCTGCCTCGGGCTCCCTAGTAGCTGGGATTACAGGTGTGCACCACCATGCCTGGCTAATTTCTTTGTATTTTTAGTAGAGACAGGGTTTCACCTCTTGGCCAGGCTGGTCTCAAATTCCTGATCTTGTGATCCATCCACCTCAGCCTCCCAAAGTGCTGGGATTACAGGCATGAGCCACTGTGCCCGGCCTTTTAGGTTTCTTTTTTAAAAAATGCCAGCCAAGAATTTCATATCCTACCAAACTAAGCTTCACAAAGGAGAAAGAGGCTCATCTCACATATAATGGCATCCAAACCCTCAAAAGGATGGAGAAAGATCTCTCATGCAAATGGAAAACAAAGGGTTGCTGTTGTTGTATAAGATAAAACAGACTTAGCCGGGCACAGTGGCTCAAGCCTGTAATCCCAGCACTTTGGGAGGCCGAGGCGGGTGGATCACGAGGTCAAGAGATCGAGACCATCCTGGTCAACATGGTGAAACCCCGTCTCTACTAAAAATACAAAAAAAAATTAGCTGGGCATGGTGGTGTGTGCCTGTAATCCCAGCTACTGAGGAGGCTGAGGCAGGAGAATTGCCTGAACCCAGGAGGCGGAGGTTGCGGTGAGCCGAGATCGCTCCATTGCACTCCAGCCTGGGTAACAGAGTGAAACTCTGTCTCAAAAAAATAAAAAATAAAAAATAAATAAAAATTAAAAAAAAAGATAAAACAGACTTTAAACCAACAATAGTAAAAATGCACAAACAAGGGCGCTTCCTAATGATAAAGGGTTCAATTAAACAAGAAGATTTAACATCCTAAATATATATTCAGTCAACACTGGAGTACCTAGATTTATAAAACAATAACTACTAGACCTAAGAAAAGAGATGGATAACAATAACAGTGGGGTTCTTCAACAGACCATTGACAGCACTCGACAGATCACTGAGGCAGAAAACTAACAAAGAAATTCTGGACTTAAATTGGACATGCGTTCAAATGGACCTAATAGACATCTATAGAATACTCCACCCAACAACCACAAAATGTAAGTTCTTCTCATCTGCACACAGAACATACCCCAAGATTGACTCAATGCTTAGTCATCAAGCAAATCTCCGTAAATTTATATAAATGAAAATCACACCAACCATCTTCTCAGACCATAGTGGAATAAAAACAGAAATCAATACCAAAAGGAATTCTCAAAATTACACAGCTACTTGGAAAACAAACAACTAGTTCCTGAATGACTTTGGAGTAAGTCATTAAGGCAGAAGTCAAAAAATTCTTTGAAACAGCTGAAAATAGAGACACAGCATACCGAAACCTCTGGCATACAGCAAAAGCAGTATTGAGAGAAAAGTCTATTTCACTAAATGCCTACATCAAGAAGTTAGAAAGATCTCAGATTAATAACCTAACATTACACCTAAAGGAACTAGAAAAACAAGAGCAAACTAAATCCAAAGCTAGCAGAGGAAGAGAAACAACTAAAATCAGAGTAGAACTAAATAAAATTGTGACCGACAAGCCACTCGAAGGATCCATGAAAAGAAAAATTAGCTATTTGAAAGAATGAACAAGATTTATAGGCTGCAATCTAGATTAACAAATTTAAGAAATCCAAATAAACACAACCAGAAATAAGCAACATTACAACTGATCCCACAGAAATACAAACGCTCCTCAGAGACTGCTATGAACATCTATATTCACATGAACCAGAAGATCTAGAGGAAACAGATAAATTCCTAGAAACACACAACCAAGATTGAACCAGAAAGAAATTGAAACCCAGAACAGACCAATGATGAATTACAAAATTGAATCAGTAATAAAATATCTACCAACTTTAAAAAGCCCTCGACTGGATGGATTCACGGTCAAATTCTACCAGACCTGCAAAGAAGAGATGGTACCAATCCTACTGAAACTATACCAAAAAATTGAGGAGGAGAGTTTCCTCCCTAACTCATTCTACAAAAACAGTCTCATTCTGCTATCAGAATCTGGCAGGACACAGTGAAAGAAGAAAGCTATAGGCCAATAGCCTGATGAACATAGATGCAAAAACCCTCAACAAAATACTGGCAAACCAAATCCAGCAGCATGACAAAATCATAATTCAGCATGATCAAGCAGGCTTTATTCCTGGGATGCAAGGATGGTTCGGTATGTCCAAATTAATAAATGTGACTCACCACATAAACAAAATTAAAAACAAAAATTTTATGATCGTCTCAACAGATGCAGAAAAAATATATATAATAAAATCCAACATCCTTAAATGATAAAAACCCTCAAAAAAGTAGGTGTCAAAGGAACATATCTCAAAATTATAGGAGCCATCTATGACAAACTCACAGCCAACATCATACTGAGTGGGTAAACTTTGGAAGCATTCCCTCTAAGAAATGGAATAAGACAAGGATGTCTACCCTCACTACTCCTGTTCAACGTAGTTGTGGAAGTCCTAGCCAGAGCAATCAAGCAAGAGAAAGGAATAAAAGTCATCCAAATGGGAAGAGGAAGTTAAATGATCTCTGTTCACTGATGTTATGATTCTATACCTAGAAAACCCTACAGATTCCTCCAAAATACTCCTAGACCTGATAAATGACTGACAAAGTTTCAGGATAAAAAATTGGTGTATAAAAATCAGTAGCATTCCTATATGCCAACAATTGTCAAGCTGAGAGCCAAATAAAGAACACAAATCCCAATTACAATAGCCACAAGCAAAAATAAAATACCTAGGAATACAGCTAACCAAAGAAGTGAAAGTGAAAGATCTCTACAAGGAGAACTATAAAACACAACTAAATGAAAAACATGCCATGTTCATGGATTAGAAGAATCAATATCACTAAACTGTCCATACTGCTTAAAGCAATCTACAGATTCCACACAATTCCTACCAAATCATCAATATCATTTTTCATAAAATAAAATCTTTCTTTCTTTCTTTCTTTCTTTTTTG
>NW_022439373.1:6244-9791 GCF_009761245.1 Sapajus apella
TTTTTTTTTTTTTTTTTTTTTAAGACGGGGTTTCACCATGTTGGTCAGGCTGGTCTTGAACTCCCAACCTCAGGTGATCCGCCCTCCTTGGCCTCCAAAGTGCTTGGATTACAGGTGTGAGCCATTATGCCCGGCCTAAAATGAAATCTTTCTACCAAAAAGACACCTGTGTGCATATGTTTGTCGCAGCACTATTCACAATAGCAAAATGATGGAATTGACCGAAGTCCCCATCAATGGTGGACTAGATAAAGAAAAAATGGCATGTGTACAGCATGAAATACTATGCGGCTATAAAAAAGAATGAGATCATGTCCTTTGCTGCACATAAATGCAGCTGGAGGCCCAAGTGAATTATCCTAAGTGAATTAACACAGAAGCAGAAAATCAAATGCTATAGGTTTTCACTTTTAAGTGAGAGAACGCACAAACATTAAAGATGGAAACCATAGACAATGGGGACCCCAAAGTGGGGGAGGGGCAGAGGACAAGGTGGGCAAACCACCTGTTGGGTACCATGTTCACGATTTCGGTGATGGGCTCAATAGAAGCCCAAACCTCAGCATTGTGCAATATGCCCACGTAACAAACCTGCACATGTGCTCCTGAATCTAAAATAAATGTTTTCAAAAAGCAACTGACCTATATGATTAACATTTTAGTCTAACTGTACATATGTCTTATCTGCATGTGTTCATGCTTTGAAATATGAGATGGGTACTTTGATGATCCCTGCTCTGGAGGAGAGAAAGCAGACATGTCCCCCAAATCACAAATTCGGAAAGGAACAGACACATCATTTTCCCCTAAATCACAAAGTCGGGAAGTGACAGAGCCCAGTCTCTGTCACTGCCTCACGCTTTGTGCCCCGACAAGGCAAACTGGACAAGTGCCATTCTAGAGAGGCAGACAAAATTCAAGTGGAGGAGAGGGGAGGGAGGAAAGTCAGCTCAGGCCTGCTCAGGCATCCCAGGGGAGGCTGTGGGAGGAGGGAGGCACACAGTTGTGGATTTCGTTCCCCCTTTTGCATACGGACCAGCCCTAGCAACAGAGTTTTGTGCCACTGTTCAACAGTGAATGATGTCATGGACACCGCCTGGTCTTTATCAGTTCTGCCGGATAAATAGCCAACCGCACTGGGTCTGGAGAGACAGAAAGGTGCTGTGCAGCAGATACCTTGGGGTCTCAAAGAAGCAGGTGAGCCTGGGCCCGAGGGGCTGGGTGGAGGAGCACCTGGGTGCTTCTCTGCTGGGGAAGGAAGGGGACAGGGCATGCTCAGGAAGACAGGCAGGCTGACCCCGCCTAGAAAGCACCTGGAGGCAAGAGGGGTGGGCATGGTGACCACGTGCCCTTTTGGGTGAGATGCTGCTGGCCAGGGCAGGAAGGCCCCCCACTACCAGCTCCGTGTCACTCTCTCTTACCAGTGGCCATCAGCATGGGTGCAGGCCCCGACGGGTCCTACTTCCCCGGCAATCACTGGCTCGCCTTCTCCGTGTACCTCCTCACCTTCCTGGTGGGGCTCCCCCTCAACCTGCTGTCCCTGGTGGTCTTCGTGGGCAAGCTGCGGCGCCGCCCGGTGGCCGTGGACATGCTCCTGCTCAACCTGACCGCCTCGGACCTGCTCCTGCTGCTGTTCCTGCCCTTCCGCATGGTGGAGGCGGCCAGTGGCATGCACTGGCCCCTGCCCTTCATCCTCTGCCCGCTCTCGGGATTCATCTTCTTCACCACCGTCTATCTCACCGCCCTCTTCCTGGCAGCCGTGAGCATTGAGCGCTTCCTGAGCGTGGCCTACCCGCTGTGGTACAAGACCCGGCCGAGGCTGGGACAGGCGGGTGTGGTGAGTGTGGCGTGCTGGCTGCTGGCCTCTGCTCACTGCAGCATAGTCTATGTCATGGAATTCTCGGGGGACACCTCTCACACCAGGGGCACCAATGGGACCTGCTACCTGGAGTTCCGGGAAGACCAGCTGGCCATTCTGCTGCCCGTGAGGTTGGAGATGGTCGTGGTCTTATTTGTGGTCCCCCTGCTCATCACCAGCTACTGCTACAGCCGCCTGGTGTGGATCCTCGGCAGGGCAGGCAGCCGCCGACGGCAGAGGAGGGTGGCGGGGCTGGTGGCAGCCACGCTGCTCAACTTCCTCGTCTGCTTTGGGCCTTTACACATGTCCCATGTCATGGGCTTTGTCCAGGGTGAAAGCCCGGCATGGAGGATCTACGTGATGCTTCTCAGCACCCTGAACTCCTGTGTCGACCCCTTTGTCTACTACTTCTCCTCGTCCGCGTTCCAAGCTGACTTTCATGAGCTGCTGAGGAGGCTGCGTGGGCTCTGTGGTCCAAGGTGGCAGGAAGGCAGTGTGGAGCTGAAGGAGCAGGAGGGAGGGGAGGGGCACAAGGAGGACCTCACAGAAGAAAGGAGGAGTAGTGGACTGTAGTGGGGCTGTGCAAAGGATGACCAGGTGGCCTGTGCTGAAAGCTAGGTCCTCTGGGGCAGGTGGGAGCAGCTGGCATGTCATCCTCAGGGTACTTCCTCACCCACACCAGGCGGGACTTGGAGTGGCGAACTGGGAATCAATGGGGCTTGAGGGTAGAGCAGGCACCCAGCCTTCCTAAGGGTGTGCGCCCTAAAGCTGAGCTCTTGCTCTCACCTCCATCCCCATCCACCCACACTCTATGGATTGGGCTCTGGGAAGGGGTCAGGGTGAGCGGCTGCTCGGGAGGACATTGAGGTCCTCATAGCAGCAGGCGACTCCTGTGCTTTTCTGACGGGGGCACAGGAGCTAAGAGCAGTGCCCGGGGTCTGAGGGGGCAGACCAGTGAGTGGCAGGGCTGGGAGAGAGGAGAAACCCAACCTCAGGGCTGCTCCCAGCTGGCGAGTCAGGAGCGTGGGAGACAGGGCTCCAGGGATGAGGCTGCATTCTGCTCCCACAGCGCCTTTTCCAGAAAAGGCCATTCCCATTGCTCAATACATTTGGGTCAGAGAACAATGACAAATTTGGATCATGAACAATGACAGGAGAAAAATTACCCAAATAAATGAGGAAGCAAGCCAAAAAGAACGGTCTTTCCTCCTTCTCCTCTTTTGTTCTGGTGGTGCACTTGAGCCGGAGGGCTGGTGGATGGAAGGGGAAAACACCAGACTCCAGAGGAAAAGGGCCAAATACCGGGAAGCCTGGATGCCGGGAGAGACCTGGCCTGCAGGGATGCAAAGACCAGCTGCCCGGTCTGCAGGACCTGGCCTGACACATCATCTTCTATCTCTCAATAGCCCTGTGGTAGACACCAGCATTATCCCCAGTTTCAGATGACGGAATGGCCCAGAGAGGTGACATCTCCTGCCTGAGATCCCATAGCTGGTGGGTGACTGAAGTGGGACCAGAAGCTGGAGTCAGTTGGCTCTGACACCCATGCCCCTGAGCCACTCTGCAGTTTTCCAGCTGTGTGTCACTTGTGGTCACCCAGCCCAGTCAAATGTTCCCAAGTCAGATGAGGCCATCTGAGCAGGACACATGTAAACAGGGTGTGATAAGAAACAGAAGGAAATGCAAAGC
>NW_022439374.1:0-9783 GCF_009761245.1 Sapajus apella
TTCCTGGGATTGTTATGAACACATTTATTATGACACTAGCTAAAGCCTTTATTTAATAACACGGAGAGCATGAATATGATTTCCTTATTCATATTTCATGTTTTACTGCTTGAATTGATAATTTTGTTTTAATTTTTAAGGGCCAGAGCCTGAAGCTGATAGCCAGGAACAGGTTCACCCGAAGACTGGGTGTGAGCGTGGAGATGGTCCTGATGTCCAGGAGATGCGCCTGCCAAATCCAGAGCAGGTGAAACCACCAGAAGCAGGTAGGCAATTTATGAGGCATGCAAATTGTAGGGTGTCTGTTTCCACAGTATGATATTCTTATTCTTACTGTTTTTGAGATGGAGTCTCGCTCTGTTGCCCAGGTGGAGTGCAGTGGTTCCATCTTAGCTCACGGGAACTTCTGCCTCCCAAGTTGAAGTAATTGTCCTGCCTGAGTCTTCCGAGTAGCTGGGATTACAGGCGTTTGCCTCCCAGCCTAGCTAATTTTTGTACTTTTAGTCGAGACGGGCTTTCGTCATGTTGCACAGGCTGGTCCCGAACTCCTGACCTCAGGTGATCCACCTGCCTCGGCCTCCCAAAGTGCCAGGATTCAGGTGTGAGCCACCACACCGAACCGAGGATTACATTTTTAATACCAGAGAGGTAACAGTACTGCCTCCTTAATAATAGAGGTCTTCTAACATGATAGTTATTTGCAACGTAGTTCAGCGCCCAACCTATAGACTGTCAGATACAGAAACACACTGAGTCAAAGTCATCTTGAATGAAAACTTTTGAGCATAAATCCTTAAACCAATGGCTCACAATTTTGAGATGCTTTTGTAAAGGTGTGTTTTTAACAAATACATAAGACATTTGTAACATGTATCAGTTGGTGTGAAATATTCTGAAGCCCTTGATGCAGGTTCCAGTACCAGCTCTCTTAACAGCATTTGTGAGATTCTCAGCGGATCTAACTTCTCAACCTATCTTTGGTTACTGTAAAAACAGCGAGTTTAAGTCAGATATATTAAAATCATTTTTGATTCTGGCTCTTTCATACCGTGATCCTGATGGATAGAATGCATAGGATACGAAGATCTTCTGTTTGTATGATATGTTTATCATATATCGTGAAACCCTGGCCTGTGCCATCTGAAAACCTGTGAGTTCAGATTTCATTGCTGCTAAGAAAGTGAGTGGGCACTCTGCTTCATGTTTGTTTTTCTGTGTGGAGACCTGAATGCGTATGGTTAGATACTGTCAAATTCTGAATTCTCTGGCTTCTTCTGTTTGTTTGAGCCAGAGTCTCATTCTGTCACCCAGGCTGGAGTGCAGTGGTGGGATTTCAGCTAACTGTAATCTCTGCCTCCCACACTCAAGCGATCCTCCCATCTCAGCTTCTTGAGTGGCTGGAACTACATGCACAAGCCACTGTGCCTAATTTTTTTTTTTTAATTTACTATAGAGATAAGGTCTCACTATGTTGCTCAGCCTGGGATTGTCTGGCTCTTAATGAATAATTAGTTTTTAAATCTTTTCCCAAAGAAACCTTGCGTCACTGAGTTATCAAATGGCTTGAGACTGTTTAGTTTCTATCATCTGTGGCATGTTGATCAGTGATGCTCAGCATCGGCGTGAGTAAGATGCCAATGTTAAGCATCCTCCCTGCCCCACTGTCAGTCTTCATGAACCACTATTTCTGATAAGACTGTAGACACATAGATGATGTAATCACCTCTACCCGTATCAAATGTTATATGTAAGTGTCAACTTTAGAGACATGAGTTAATAAAATCTGAAGTTCAAACACCGTGACTTTAATACTTCCTGAGTAATCATCAGAAGTATGTTTTACATATGTGTTTTCCAGATTGCTGACCGTTAATTATAAGTGCTTCTGAATTTAAAGGAAGCTCTTGATGTTTAGGGAGGAAATTACCCTTATGTTCTGCAGGTCTACCCTCAAAGTGTGTACAGAGGTTTAATTGGATGTAAGACACAGGATCACCCTTAGGGTTCTGTTTGTAGTCCATTTTAGAAAACCCAAAGTGTAATGTGCTATGTATGCCTTTAGGGTCACCTAAATAATGGGTTGCTAAGTCATGTTCCCAACTGTTGTGTTTCTGTTACAGCTGAAAAGCAATCACGGCTTTGAAAGAAGACACAGTGAAATGATGCAGGCTGCTTTCATTTTGGAAGGTTGCTCCTGAATGTTCTCTCAATAAAGCCATACAGCCCTTTGCAATGAAGTCTTGCACATCTTGTGTAACCTTTATTTCTAGGTATTTGATGCTGTCACATATCTTATCATTCTTTGGAATTTTATATTCTGTTTGTGCTGGTGTGTAGAGACGTAATACTTACATGTGGAGTTTTCTGTCCAGCAACCTGTTAAATATGCCTATGAATTCTAAAAGTATACTTCTAGATCCTTTACAGTCTTCAACATACAGAGCCATATCATCTTTGAATAAGAGTAGTTGTGTTTTTTTTTTTCTTATTTCCTTTTGTATTTTTTTAGAGACTGGTTCTGATATGTTTCCCAGGTCGGATTTTGAACTCCTGAGTGGAAGTGATGTACCCGCTTTGGCCTCCCACAGTGCTGGGATTGCAGGCATGGGGCACCGCACTGGGTCTGTTGCTGCCATTTTGAACAGTTTTATTTCCTCCTCTGATTTCATGGCATTGGGCAGACCCACCTGGTACAGTGGTGACAGTGGACATCCTAGTCTTATCCGTGATGAGAAATGGATATATTTAAACATTTCACAATCATATTTACTGTAGTATTTTTGTAGATGGACTTTATCAGAGTAAGTTACTCCATTCTGTTCTAATTTTCTGAGAGTATTCATTTTGAATATATGTTGAGTTTCATCAAACAGTGCATCTATTTCAACTATCACAGCATTTTTCCCATTAATCTGTTACTGTAGTACATTAGGTTGATACATTGGTACTTTTTTATTTCCTGTTTTTAAAAAATGAGACAGGATCTCACTGTGTCACCCAGGTTGGAGTGCAGTGGTGTTATCTGAGCTCACTGCAGCCTTGACCTTCCGGGCTCAAGCAGTAATCGCACCTCAGGCTCCTGAGTAGCTGTGACTATAGGTACATGCCACCACGCCCAGCTTCTTTTTCTTTTTTGTTTGTTGATAGTGATGAGATTTTGTCACGTTGCTTAGGCTGGTCTCGAACTCCTGAGCTCAGGTGAGCTGCCCAGCTCAGCCTTCCAAAATAGTAGGATTACAGGCCTGAGCCTTGGCCTGGCAAGATTTTTCTTATCTCGGGGTTTTATTCACGTAAAGACGAACCTTAGACTGGACGCAGTGGCTCACCTTGTAATCCCAGGACTTTGAGAGGTCGAAGTGGGTGGATGACGAGGTCTGGAGTTCAAGACCGCCTGGCCAAGATGGTGAAACCCCTTCTCTACGAAAAGTACAAAAATTTGGTGGGTGTGGTGGCACGGGCATGTAGTCTCACCTACTCGAGAGCCTGAGGCTGAAGAATCGCTTGAACCTGGGAGGCGGAAGTGGGAGTTAGCTGAGATCGCACCACTGCACTACAGCTTGGGTGACAGAGTGTGACTGCATCTAAAAAAGAAAACCAAAAAAACAGACCAACCTTATTTGTACCTTTGTGCGTGTGGGCTGACAGCATGATGAGATTAATCATTCTACTGATTAAAAGGAAACTATCCTTGACGTTCCAGTGTGTAAATATGTGAAAGCATAATTATTTTGAAAGCATACATTGCTATGGGTGTTGGGACCCCTGCACTTTCTGCTGTGGGAGCATGTCCTTGTAGGTACCTTCAGTCTGTTTTCTCAACTACAAACATGTTAGGGCCATGGGTTGTGACTGGTAAGGAATGTGTCTTGCTAGTTTCAAGATGGAGTTGATTTTCAAATGGTGTCACTCTGGCTGTCCTTGGCTCCTGTTTCACGGGTACTGTCACTTCTCCTTCTGCCATTCTGATGCTACAAATGATAGATGTTTGAGTATTTTCCTACAGGCCCTTGAGGTTGTATTCATTTTTCTTTCAGTCTCTTTCTGTGACTTGTTCATGTTGAATAATTTCTTTTTGGGGTAGGTCGTTATTTCTGTTTTAGCAGGTGGTCTACCTGTCTTTCCAGGCAGTCACCATGGTCCTTGTCCCCATGGTGAGGCCAGAGCAAGGGAGGGCCCTGGATGGGAGGGGGGTTCAGTTGAAGATGGAGTGAGTTTTGAGGGGAGCACTATTTGAGGTATTTGAGTCCCCGAGGCATAGGAAACAGCAGAGGGAGGTCGGATTCCATTATCCTCAGCGGGAATGGGAATTGGGAGTTTGGAGTGTGGGGCTTGTAACGGCAGCCCTCCCGTCCCACCCACAGCTGCGCATGCTCCTTGGGCTCCCGTCTCAGTGCGCATGTTCACTGGCCGTCTTCCGGTTAGCGCGTTGCTCGCGTGAAGAACGCCAGGGAGCTGTGAGGTTGTGGTGTCGCGTTCCTGCCGTCCGGATTCGTTTTCCTCTACGGACACTCATCTGGTAGGCTCGAAAGCAGTCCCCCCAGGCGCTGAAGTGTGAGTGAGGGTGAGGAGGAGGCAGTGAGCTTTGTGGGGGGTCCGGCGGGTCCTGCTGCGTGGTCTGTGGTCTCTGAGAGAGAAGGGCCTCGTGGCCCTTGAGAGACAAGGGCCTCCTTACCTCGAAAGAGCAGGGCCTCGAGGTCATCCTCGTCTTTACAGCCTGCGAGACCACCATCAGCTTCGTGGTCGTGAAGGGGCCAGGACAGGGAGGAAGGTGGGCCGCAGAAGGGAGGTGGTCTGGGGCTCAGGTGAAGCTGGGGTGAGTGCTTGGGGTGATGTTGGAGGAATGTAAGTCCTGAGGTGCCGGAATCCCCCATACAGGGCAGATTCCTGAGTCCTGAATGGGGCCCCGTGGGTGAGAACGAGGGGATGGGGGCGAGGTGGAAAGTGAAGAACGGGCCTGGCATCTGGGAAGGCTGTGGGCTGCTTCACGCCCCCTAGCATTGTAGGGAGCAGAGCGCCCGAGTGAGAAGCCACACCAGGTCTCACCTCCACCATGGAGGGTCCGGAAACAATGGGAAGGACTGGGCGAGGCTGTGCCGTCCAAGCAAACTTGATTTGAGGGGGGTGACCGGCTCTAGTAAGTGGGAGTGTGTCACAAGCAGTAGTCACGGGAATTGTGATTCACTAGTGCTTTCATGTGGAGTTCACTTGTGAAACTAAACCTCATCTGAGGAGGGCGGTTCCCTTAAGCAGGGAGGTCAAGGCTTCAGCGATCTGTGATGGCGCTGCTGCACTCCAGCCTGAGCAACAGAGCCAGACCGCGCATCCAAAAGAAATTTAGAAAAACATGTCTGCTGCCTTTTGCCACATGCCTTAAGATGATTGTTCTGCTAGCATGGCCAGCATAAGTGGCTTTGCAGGCACTCAGGAAAGGTACACACGTATGCTTAACTGTGGGACTTATTGTGAGAGTGTTTTCAAAAATAAAATGACAAGTTAGCATTTAGCCATGGAAGTGATTGAATATAGCTGTCCTCTCAAGTGCATGTTCCCAATCACGGCTGTTTTTTTGTTTTGTTATTTTCAGCGAGAAATATGAGTTGGCGAGGAAGATCAACCTATCGGCCTAATCCAACACGCTGTGTAGAAACTCCTGCGACGATTGGGCATATGCTGGTGAGTGCTTTAATGTTAATTTGATATTTTCTATTAGCAGAAATTAATATTTGTGATAATGTCGTTGCATAGGTGTATAGTCACTGATAAAATTCTTTCATGCTGATAAAAATGATTATGGCGTCTTATGAAGGGAACATTGAATCAGGAGGATTTTGTTTCTCTCTGGTGTTCTTCAGCTTTTGCCCATGACTTCTTTCTCATGGTGGGCTTGTTAATGACAGATTGTACACATCGTGTAATAAATTCCAAAGTCCTTGTGGGTCACCATTCTCACAGTAACCTTCCTGTGGGTAGAGTAACCTTATTGAGCATATAGAGTTGGAGAAATGTCTAATTTTTGTTTTTTGTTTTTGTTTTTCTTTTTTTCTCCTTCCTGCTGTCTTGTGAAGAAGAAATATCTTTAGGCTTAGTTATGATCGGAAATATCTATGTATTGTGTGTGTGTGTATATATGTATATATATATATATATATATGTAATCACGTATTAACAAGAAACCTGTTTTTTCTTTATTTGCACACACACACACACACACACACACACACACACACACACACTTTCCCTAGCCTGAGCAGTTCAGTGATAAAGAAGTGGAACCATCAAAACCTGAAGAAGGGGAACCAACAGCTGAAAGTCAGGATCCTGCACCTGCTCAGGAGGGAGAGGACAAGGGAGCATCTGCAGGTCAAGGGGAAGGGAAAGGGAAGAATGCCTGTTGCTGGGGGTGAGGTGGGGTGTGGTGGGGGGTTTTGGGGGGGTGCTTGTCTCATGCATTGCCACATAGCAGGAACAGGAGGAAAGAATACAATGAAAAGAATGCCTGAAATGGACTGGAAAAGTGAGGAGGGTATATAGTTTGCAGCTTAGCTTAGGTAAACCCCTCACTATGGTGAAACGTGTCCACGTTATGAATAAGAGAATACAGGCTCGGGGATTGGGTTTTATCGAAGATGAGTTGACTGGTGAATGCAAAATTTGTGTCTTGTTTCAAAGTTTGTGTCTCTCTACAATCTATCTATGTTACTGTAAAAAGAAGTAAATAATTTTGCTGAAAATGCTTAAAACTCAAATGGTTTACTGTAAGGTAGCGTAGTAGTGGCCCAGGAATAGACCCAGTTCCGAGGAGCCGGTGTAGCTCTAAAAACCGAGTCACTGAACGTTGGCCACTGTTAGCTTTGATTGATAGTTTAATGTGATGGGTTTGATAAAAGCTGAACGAATCAGGATACTGCCATATGTGGAGCTGGTGTAGGATGATTTTCTTTTCTTTCTTTCTTTTTTTTTCTTTTTGAGATGGAGTCTCGCTCTGTTACCCAGGCTGGAGAACAGTGACGTGATCTCGGCTCATTGCAACCTCTGCCTCCTGGGTTCAAGCAATTCTCCTGCCCTCAGCCTCCTGAGTAGCTGGCAGTATAGGCGCCCACCACCACACCCAATTAATTTTTGTATTTTTAATAGAGATGGCATTTCACCGTGTTGGTCAGTCTGCTCTTGAACTCTTGATCAAGAGTTTGATCAAGACCTGCCCGCCTCAAACTCCCAAAGTGCCGAGATTACAGGTGTGAGCCACCACACCTGGCCGATTTAGTCTGACTTTCCAATTGTGTTTAGGAGGTGATGAAATCCTTTTATGGTTAGAAAAACCATAAAAGTAATTATTCTGAGGTTAACATGAGAGAAATAATTTCTCCTAGATAAAATAATTGAGGTATAGGTGGTGGCTCACGCTTGTAATCCCAGCAGTATGGTAGGCGGATGCAGGTGGATCACCTGAGGTCAGAAGTTTGAGAACAGCCTGGCCAACATGGTGAAACCCAGTCTCTACTAAAAATACAAAAATTAGCTGGGCGTGGTGGTGGGTGCCTGTAATCCCAGCTACTCAGGAGGCTGAGGCTGGAGAATTACTTGAACCTGGGAGGCAGATGTTGCAGTCAGCCGGGTTCACAGCATTGCACTCTGGCCTGGGTGACAAGAGCGAAACTCAGTCTCAAAAAAAAAAAAAAAAAAGTAGTTTGAAACAAAACATTTATGTAACTCAGGTCATGGATTATTTTAGGGATTTACTGTTAAGGTTTCTAGAATATGATTGACAACAATACGCATTAATTGCTGTCCACCCACTCCGTTATTCTCAGTGCAGGACGGTATATTTGCTGTGATTCACAAACCATGTAGTTTTTGGTGCTTTGTTCTACATGGGGTTCATTTATGGAATAGTATATTTAGGACCTTTGGACCGAAATATAACTTTATTTGAATAAGATTAAGTTTCTGTTTACCCCTATAGGTAATGGGTGTCATGAGTGTAAGATTTTCCATAGTCCTCAAGTGCATTCAGCTAATGAATCCTCCGAAATTTACATTGTAATTATAACTGAAATCCTATCCATGTTGTGGACTTCAGATTTCTTAGCTGATGCCCACTGCTCTTGGTACTATATGGGTGAATATAAGCATCGTAGAACTCCTGTGGTTTATCCTCAGATTTTCATTTAAGAGCAAGGTCTTGTCCTGAGTTGAATGCCATGCACTCATAGTCCCAGCTACTTAGGAGGCTTAGGTGAGAGGATTGCTTGAGCCCCGGAGTTCAAGCCCAGCCTGGGAAACATAGCAAGACCTCCTCGCTAACAAATAAAGAAGTAAGGATAGAAGTAAAGAAAGAAATACATAAAGGTTTCATGATACAGGAAAACAAACATGCAAAGTTTGTTTCTAGTTGCTGGTAATGTTGCACATTGTTCCTTACTGAACTGTAATATTTAAAAATAGTTAAGATGATAAATTCTATGTCATGTATATATATATATTTTACCACAACCTAAAGAAACCTCCTGACTTCATAAATTCAGTGTAGTTGTCATATATTCTTCTAAGTTTTTATTTGTATATTTTCAAGACGTAACATTTATAGAAAATTTGCAATTATACTACAATCAAGTCATATACTTTTCACCTAGATTCACCAACCGTTAATAGCTTTTGCTCCATTGGTTTGATATCTGCTCCCTCCCTGTCTTACCCTGCTACCCACACACTCACACACTCACTTACGGATATTATGTTTACGGTTATTAATGTTCAATTGTTTAGATAAAGTTTCAGGTATTATGGCACTTGATTGTGTGTATATTGTCAGAACCTAGAAGAAGTCATTCCTTGGATCATCACTGCACAAAGATCAAAATCAGCAAATTTAACAATGAGAAAATGCAGTCATTTCATACACAGTGTATACTCAACTTTTGCCAGTTTTTCAGACTATTTTATTCGTTCATTCAATCATTTATTGAGACAGAGTCTCACCCTGTTGCCCAGGCTGGAGTGCAGTAGTATGATCTTGGCTTACTGCAGCCTACCGTCCGAGGATCAAGGGATTCTCATGACTCAGCCTTCTGAGTAGCTGGGAGTACAGTTGCTGGCCATCGCGCCTGGCTAATGTTTCTTTTTCTTTTTTCTTTTTTTCTTCTTCTATTTTTAATAGAGGTGGGGTTTCACCACATTAGCCGGGCTGGTCTTGAACTTCGGACCTCACCTGATCTGCCCACCTTGGCATCCCAAAATGATGGGGATTACAGGTGTGAGCCACCATGCCCAGCCTAGATAATTTCCTTTATAGAATTTCTTTAGATAATGCAGAGTCCAGCTCAGGATCACATGTTGCATGTACTTGTCGTGTGGTTTTACTTTCCTTTAATCTGGAATGGTTCCTTAATTTTTCTTTGTCATTCATGATACGAACATTTTTGAGGAGGATAGACCAGTTGGTTTGTAGAATGTTCAGCAGTCTGGGCTTTTTCGTGTATTTTTCAGAGATTTTCACTCAGCGTTTATTGGTGGCTACTCGTGCCATATTAGATGTCTAAGTGCTAGGACTGTAAGTGCTATGAGACAGTATTTCAGCCTTGAGTCATTTCGTACGATAAGGACACTGAGAAGTCCAAAAACAGAAAAGTGCAAAAGAGGCAACAAAGTTGTGTGAGGGCAGTCTTTGGGAAGGAAGGGGATAATATTTGGAAAACCCTGTTTTCCTGTTTTCTGCCAACAGACTCCTGAAATAACGTTCCTGGGATTGTTATGAACACATTTATTATGACACTAGCTAAAGCC
>NW_022439375.1:0-9767 GCF_009761245.1 Sapajus apella
CAAGGCACAGCTCAGGGGCCGCGCTGGCTGGACTGGTCAGACCTGCTCCTTCCCAGGCCATCTCTTTCCTACCCTGAACAGGGCAGGTCTGCAGGACACTGCTGTCATGTTTGAGGGAGCCGTTGGCCATCCACTTAAACAGTCAGTGTTTTTCCCTCCAGTAGCTTCCTTGAGATTAAATGGATGACTTGTATGATTGTTTTTCTTTTCTTTTTTTGATGCTAGGTCTCACTCTGTTGTCATGGTTGGAGTGCAGTGGTGTGATCTTGGCTCCCTGCACCCTTGGCCTCTTGGGTTCAAGTGATCCTCCTGCCTCAGCCCGCAAAGCACTGGGATGGCTTAGCACCACTGTGCCTGGCTGATGTGTGAATTTTAAGTGCATGATTCAGTGGCTTCTAGTTTATTCAGAGTTGTGCATGTCTCAGCACAGTCGATTTTAAAACATTTATATCATCCTAAAGTGAAACACTGCAGCTACCAGTCTGCCTGCTGTATCCATGGCTATGCCTGCTCTGGACATCTGATGTAAACAGAGGTATGACTCTGACCTCTGAGCCAGGCTTTGTTACTTAGACAGCAGTTTTGTAGCGGGTCTCAGGACTCGATTCCTCATTAGGGCTGAATTGGCTGTAGCCCTTCAGCTCATGTCATCCTGAAGCTGGTGGGGGATCACTGGGCCTCTGGCTGCTGCACCAGGGGAGGGGGACTCCTGGCCTCATGGCAGACTAAGCCGGGGCTCTAGGCATTGGGGTGCCCAGCAGGCATTGGGCTCCCACTGCGGTGGGTGGAGCTGTCTCCACTCACCCTGCCTTTGCGGCTGCTTCTCCCCAGACCATGACCTGGTGGCCAGGGCCCAGCATGTGACTTTCGATGGCCGGGTGTGGGACCTCAGCATCCAGTGCAGCAGCATCCTGCTGGCCCAACACTTTGCTCACAACGCATTCTCCGTGTTGCTCAGTCGGACAGGCTCGGGGCTCATGGCCCTGACTGCAGAGCTCAACCACATGACCCTCATCTTCTACCCCAGCCTGCAGGTAAGGAGGAGAGGCCTGAGCTTCCCCTGGAGACCTGTGCCTGTGGCAGGCTGCCTGGAGTTACAGCCTTTTCAAGCTTTTCCCCTGTCTGTGGGTCAGCCCTCCTGCCCACCCCTCTGGCCCACAGGGCTACAGTCTATACAACTCCTCCCTGCCGGGGGATAGCTGTCCAGACCTACAGTTGCATCCTTCCATGACAAGGAGGGACATCTCTAGGATTGAGCTGGCCAGTGAAGACGAGGTAGCCATCTCCTGTGACGTGCCCACCAGCCTCTGCATCCTGACTCTGGGCCTCTGGCACCATGGTGAGTCTGGGCCCTGGCGGGGTTGGCCACACCACCAAGAGTCTCTTTGGGATGTACCATTCTCAGCTTCCAGTGCAACAGGTCCCCAGGCTGTAGGCGGCAGCTGTGGTTGAGATGACGGCACTGAGGTCCAAGGCTTTCTGCCGCCATCCCTGGGATACATGGCTCCAGGGTGGAGTTGGTCCTTCTGTGTTCCTCTGCCAAGGTACACAAAGGGTGGGCCTGGATTCCGGCCACTCGAGCTGAGGATGTGGAGAGGGGTCGGGGGGACACATGCTGTCCTTAGTCCCTGTGCTTTCTCTCCCTCCTCTGATCAGGGTTTGGAGCCAGAGCCCTGGGCTCCAGGAGTCTGGAGAGGAGGTGGCAGGGTTCTACCAATCCTTGGTGTGCCTCAGGCTTGTGTCTCATACAGGTCCCCTGGGGGAGGATCACGGGCTCTCAGGACCTACTCAGCTTCCCTCCTCCCCACAGGCATACCCGCTGGTCTTCTGGGCACCAGTGACAATGAAGCAGGCAATGATCTGATGTTGCTGGATGGCTCTGTGGTCCACAGCCTGAAGAAGCTCAGCCTGGCCTGGCAGGTGAGGAGGTGCACCTGCCCTTCCTCCCTCTGGCTGAGGCTCTTGAGGGCTGCTCACTGCAGAGTCCCAGCAGAGGCGGGTGGCTTGCTGGCTCTGCAGGGGTCTTTGCAGGCCCAGGGTTGGGGGCAGCCTCCTGCTGAGGCCGATGTATGTGGGTGATCCAGGTGGTCCAGCAGGAGGCCTGAGTCTTATGTCTGTCCCGCCAGGTGGATGGTGACTGCAGGGCCACCGAGAAGACTCAGCCAACCTGCCCAGGGCAGAGCCCTACCCTGCCCAGCCTTCTTCCAGGACCCCCGCTCCAGATTGGGGAACTTCTGGGTGGTGAGTATAAGCCTGGCCCCTAGGGCACAGAAAGCCCTTTCCCCAGTCTACCCTAGGGAGTGGCATGGAGGGGGGGCCTAGGCTAGAGACAGTGACTGGGTGGCCCTGATTTCAGGTAGACTCTGCCCCATTCCTCGGCCTGTGTGTGCAGGACCCGGGAGCTCCAGCCTGCCTGCACTATGGTGGCCGCCTTTTATCCACCTGTGTGCCTGCAACTTTGGACCCCTGGCCCCTCCTCCACAGTGCGATAAGCTGCTCCAGCTGGCTGGCACTCTGCCCCTTGGCTGGCATCTGCCTTCCAGCTGGAGGGAAAATGCGTCTCCCTCTCTTGCCAGGGAGAACAAATAATTGTCATTCAAGGAGCTAAGAGTCAAAACAAAACATTTACAACCTGATACAGCTTGGATGTGCGTCCCCTCCAAATCTCACGTTTGTTAGAGGGGGTACATCCCTCATGGATGGCTTAGCACCCTCCGTTTGGTGAAGTGTGAGTTCTTGCTCTATTAGTTCACATGAGAGCAGTTTGTTTATAAAGAGCCTGGCACCTCCTCTCTCTCTTTGCACCCCCCTCCTGTTTCTGCTGTGATTGTAAGCTTCCCGGAGCCTCACCAGAAGCCAAGCAGATGCTGGAGCTGTGCTTGTACAGCCTGTAGAAATGTGAGTTAATTATATCTCTTATTTATGAACTGTCCAGGCTGGAATGTAGTGACATAATTTTGCCTCATTTCAAAGTCCACCTCCCAGGTTCAAGCAATACTCCTGCCTCAGCCTCCCAAAAATACAGTCTGGTATTTTTGTAGAGATGGTGTTTTGCCATGTTGCCAGGCTGGTCATGAATTCCTGATCTCTGGTGATCCTCCTGCCTTGACCTCCCAAAGTGCTAGGATGACAGACATGAGCCACCGTGCCCAACCTCATTAGGGTTTTGAATGTCCACTACCATTTAGGGAAAATGCTCAGCCCCTGTGTTACTTCTGCTCTCATACCGCAAAAATCGTCATCATCACAGAAGATGACTTCTGTGAGCAAATGTGTGGGGGTTTGTCCCACTACCAGGGTGGACCTCTAATTCAGTTCTAACAACAGCTACCTTGAGATTCTTTAGCCAGTGCTGCATATGATTGCTCCAGCCAAAGCCCCACTAAAAGGGCCTAGAGGTCAGTATCAACAAGAGGAGTGGACTTCCAAGAGCTACAGATGCCAGAATTAGTGGCTACCATTCATAGACATTTAAAACTTAACGAATTCAACGGCAGAAGAGAAAATTGATCAATTGGAAAATATGGCAAAGGGCAGATGAAATGAGAGGATTCAAGATGTCTCAAAGACATTCTAGGCTGGGTGTGGTGGCTCATCCCTGTAATCCCAGCACTTGGGAGGCCAAGATGAGTGGGTCACCTAAGGTCAGGAGTTCAAGACCAGCCTGGCCAACATGGTGAAACCCCGTCTCTACTAAAAACACAGAAATTAGCCAGGTGTGGACATGTGCACCTGTAATCCAAGCTATTTGGGAGGCTGAGGCAAGAGAAACGCTTGAACCCAGGAAGTGGAGTTGCAATGAGCCAAGATCTTGCCACTGCACTCCAGTCTGGTGACAGAATGAGTGTCTGTCTCAAAAAAAAAAAAAAAATCCAGAATGAAAACAGAGACAGGACCCAGGACCCTTTAGAATCAGGAGTCACAATCCCCAATACGATAAATCCATCCATACCTAGACCCATCCAAACACAATTGCAGAAAAGACAAAGAACAGGTCCTAAAAGCTACTGAGGAGGGTGGAAAGAAGGAAGAACATGTTGACAATTGCTTTCCCACCAGCAGCAATGGAAGACAGTGGAGTAAGAGAAAGTAAGCATGAGATTAGGGTTGATCCCCAGCTCAACTATTACTGAATGAAATAACCTCTCAGCACTGATCTGTCTAGAGATCTCTTTACCACAAATGGACACTCAAGGAACACATCCACATGTTCATTTATGTACTGTCTATGTCTGTTTTCCTGCTACAGGGGCAGAGTATCTGCAAGGGAGAACACATTTTTGCTCTCTGAAAGACTCAATTAGGAAGAGGGAAAGATAAGCTACAGATTGGGAGAAACATTTACAAACCATGAGACCAAGGACTCATCTCCAGAGACTCATCTCTAGAATACATAAAGAACTCAAAGCTCAAAGGTAGGCCAGGTGCAGTGGCTCATGCTTGTATTCCTAGCACTTTGGGAGGCTGAGGTGAGATGGCTTGAACCTGGGAGTGCAAGGCTGCAGTGAGCTCTGACTACACTCCTGGCTGCATGACAGAGTGAGAGCTTGTCTCACAGAACAATACTTTCAAATTAACAAATGGGAAACAAATGCATGAACACTGTTTTCACTCCCAACCATAGAGAAGCAAGGTCGTGCTACACACCTGAGCTCCGGTGAGTTCCGGCACGGGTTGCTGAGTTCCAGGGACTCCACAGCATAAAGCATTATTTGAACATCCAAATGGCTAGGTTGTGATTTTGGCATCCACTTATGAGTGCACTGTAAAAAGCACTCTTCTAGTACCAAAAAGGTGGTGGCTGCTGAGAATAAAGCGACGCTTAGAGGCAGGAATCAAGGTCACAGTCTACCAACCAGATCCACTCAGGAAACAGCCTTGGACTCATGAAGTGCCAAGACATGAGGTGTTGTGGCTCCACAGGAAGCTTGGAGAATCTGGGAATTGAACAGAAGCACTCATTGATCTGACCATGTAAATACAAAACTGTCAGCTACTACAGCCATCAACAGAACATCTGGGAGGACAAGCAACTCAGATTTATAGCCACAGGGTAACAATGGACTATTATCTGCAGTTAAGGTCCTCTCCCTTCCTCTTATTGTTTGTTTGTTTGTTTTTTTGTTTGTTTATTTATTTATTTTGAGACGGAGTCTTGCTATGTCATCCAGACTGGACTGCAGTGGCACAATCTCGGCTCACTGTAACTTCTGCCTCCCAGGTTCCAGCAATTCTCCTGCCTCAGCCTCCTGAGTAGCTGGGATTACAGTCACATGCCACCACACCCAGCTAATTTTTTTGTGTTTTTAGTGGAGACACTGTTGCACCGTGTTGGCCAGGATGGTCTCAAACATCAGACCTCATGACCCGCCTGCCTTGACCTCCCAAAGTGCTGGGATTACAGGTGTGAGCCATCATGTCCGGCCGGGTTTATTATTATTTTTTTTTAATCAAGGGCTAAAATCTTCTCCTCTCTTGGACACCAGTGAAGTATTTAAGGAAAACAGTCACCAATTACAGTTAAATTTTGAAGGACAAATTAAAAGGTGGTTATAAGTTACAACATAAAGGCATCTTATGAACTCTCATAAGAAAAAGAGGAAGAAATTAAGACACCTTTATTATCTTTTTGAGGCAGGGTCTTGCTCTGTCCTCCAGGCTGGAGTACAGTGGTGCAGCCTCCCAAGTAGTTGGGGTTACAGGCGTCCGCCACCACATTTTTATATTTTTAGTAGAGACGGGGTTTTACCAGGTTGGCAAGGCTGGTCTCAAACTCCTGACCTCATGTGATCCCCTTACCTCGGAGCCAACCAGAGAAATTAAGACATTCTCAGATGAACAAAAGCTCAGAAAGTTCATTACACTGGGACCTACCCTGCAAGAAATGCCAAAGGGAGTCCTTCAAGTCAAAACAAAAGGTTGCTAGGTGGACATTTGAAGCCACATATAAGGACCTGTATTATTGGAACTTTGATTCATATCTCTGATTTTAATTATTTTATTGGATTTAAAAGAGAGGTGTAACCATAAGTCTATGTTAAATATATAATTTATATATATAAAAAAAAATTAGTCATGGTGGTGAACACCTATAGTCTCAGCTATGGAGGGTCGCTTGAGTGCAGGGGCTCGAGGTTACAATGAGCTATGAGAGTGCCACTGCACTCCAGCCTGGGTGACAGAGTGAGATCCTCTCTCTAGAATATAGTTATACTATGTAACAACAACATAGGATGGCATAGAGCTGTCAAGGAGTAGAGTATTCGCATGTGATTGAACTTACTAGTTTAAAATCAACTGCTATAACTTCAGGATGTTTTATGTAATCCTCATGGTAATTACAAAGAAAGTATCTACAGAATGTACACAAAAGGAAATGAGAAGGGATTCTAAGTGTGTCACACCAAATAATTAAACACACAGGCAGGCAGAAGGAAGGAAATGAGAGAGAACACAAGCCATGAGCCATGCAGAAAAACAATCCACAGAGTGGTACCGGGAGGCCCCGTAAATAGTGTGCTGGAGTCCTCCCAGAGCAACTGCTCACTGAGTCCTTGGCTGTGGGCCTCATGGCACAGTCACCCACCAGGGTAGTGAGTTTTGTCCGATGATAGTCTTTAAAAATGCAAATGAATTCTACAATCAAAAGACTGTAAGAGACTTACACATTGGTTGAAAGTGAAAGGATGAAAAAAGATATTCCATGCAAATGGTAACCAAAAAAAAGGAGGAGGAGGAAATAGATTAATATCAGACTAAATAGACTTGCGGTCAAAAGCTGTTTTAAGAGATAATAACAGTCAATTCACCAAAAAGATGCAACAGTTATAAATGTACATGAAACACCCCTCAGAGCTCCTAAATATATGAAGCAAACACTGACAGAATGAAAGGAGAAACAGATAGTTCTATGATAACAGTAGGCAACTTCAACATGTCACTTTTTTTTTTTTTTTTTTTTTGAGACAGAATCTGACTCTGTTACTCAGGCTGGAGTGCAGTGGCGTGATACAGGTCACTGCAACCTCCTGGATTCAAGTGATTTCTGTGCCTCAGCCTCAGAGTAGCTGGGGTTACAGGTGTATGCCACCATGCCCAGACATTTTTAGTAGAGACAGGGTTTCACCATGTTGGCCAGGCTGGTCTCGAACTCCTGACTTCAAGTGATCCACCTGCCTTGGCCTTTCAAAGTGCTGGGATTACAGCCAGGAGCCACTGTGCCTGACCCAATAACTCACTTTCAATAATGGATATAACACTCAGACAGAGGATCAAGAAGGAAACAGAGGGCTTGAACAATACTATAGATGAATTGGACCTACCAGACATACACAGATGAGTTCCCCCAACAGCAGAATACACATTCTTCAAAGTACATGTGGAATGTTCCCTGGGAAAGATCATATATTAGGCCTCAAGGCAAGATTTAATACGTTTTAAAGGACTGAAATCATAATAGCAGAAGGAAAACTGGAATATTCACAAATCTATGGGAACTAAACAACATACTAGAAAACTATGGATCAAAGAAAAATAATAAGGAAAATTAGTATTTTGAGGCAAAACATATCAAATCTTATGAGATGCAACAAAAGCAGTGTTGTGAGGGAAATTTATAGCTGTACATGCTTACATTAAAGAAAGCTGGCCAGGGGCGGTGGCTCACACCTGTAATCCCAGCACTTTGGAAGGCTGAGGCAGGCAGACAACTTCATGTCAGGATTTCAAGACCAGCACGGCTAACATGGCGAAACCCCGTCTCTACTAAAAACATAAAAATTAGCCAGGCATGGTGGCAAGCACCTGTAATCCCAGCTACTTGGGAGGCTGAGACAGCAGAGTCACTTTAACCTATGAGGAGGAGGTTGCAGTGGACAGAGATTGTACCACTGCACTCCAGCCTAGGTGAGACAGCTAGGCTCCATTTCCCCTAATGCCCCCCAGCCCCCAAAACACACACACAAAAAGCAGCAGCAGGCAGGCATAGTGACACTGCTTTATAATCCCAGCTACCTGGAAGGTTGAGGCCAGGAGATTGCTTGAGCCCAGGAGTTTGAGACTAACTCAGCAAGTGGCAAGAACCTCTGTCAAATAAAAGAAAAAGGAAAAGCTCTCAAACCAAATCCTAACTTTGTATCTTAAATTATTAGCAAAAGGAGAACAGCCTAAACCCAAAGCTCGGAGAAGGAAGGAAATAATAAAGGTTAGAACAGAAATAAATGAAATAGAAGATGGAAAAACTAACCTATAACTACCAAGGAAATTGAATCAGTGACCAAAAACTTGACAAGAAATAAAAGTACAAGAACACATGGATTCATGGGTGACTTGCACCAAATATTTACAGAACCAATACCAATCCTGCTCATCTTCCAAATTCTTGAGGAAATAATACCTCCAAACTCATTCTGTGAGGCCAGCATTACTCTTACAAAGGCAGACATAGCAGCAGAAAACACACCACTATCCCTGATCAATACAGCTGCAAAAGTGCTCAAGAAAACACTAATAAGGAGAATTCAACAGTAATCGATGAATTATGCAACATGATCAAGTGAGAGTTCTTCCTGGAATGGAAAGGTGGTTACCATAAAAACATTAATGTAAGATACCACATTAACAGAATGAAGGAAAAAAAACACATGACAATTTGTTTCAATTAGTACAGAAAAAGCATTTAATTAAGTTTAATATCCTTTCATGATTAAAAACATACTGACTAGAAATCGAAACAAGCTCAACATAATAAAGGTCATATGAACAACCTCCAGCTAATATCATTCTCAATGATGAGATACTAAGTTTTCCAAGATGAGGAATAAAACAATGATGCCTGGTTTCACAATACTGGAAATCCTAGCCAGAGCTATTAAGAAAGAAAGGAAATAGAAAAGGCATCCAAATTGGAAAGGAAGAAGTAAAATTTTCTCTGTTATCAAATGACATGATTTTCTTTGTAGAAAATCCTGAAGACTGCCCAAAATAAACTGTTAGAACTAATAATTTGTCCAAGTTTCAGGATTATGAAATCAACATACAGAAGTCAGTTGCATTTCTACACACTAAGAGCCAACAATCCAAGAAGGAAATTAAGAAAACAGTTCCTGCTGGGTTGGTTGTGGATGCCTATAGTCCCAGCTACTTGGGAAGCTGAGGCAGGAGAATCACTTGAGCCTGGGAGGTCAACGCTGTCAGTTTTCATAACGATTATGCCTGTGAATAGCCACTGTACTCCAGCCTGTGCACACAGTGAAACACCATCTTAAAAAAAAATTCAGTTTACAATAGCATCAAAAAGAATAAAATAGGAATAAACTTAACCAGAAGGCAAAGACTTTGGCAGAATTTAAAGTTCCAGATTCTGGTTGTGTAACAAACGTAAAGTCATCTCGTATTTATAGATTATAAGGCTTAGTTTCATTAAGATGTCAATATGACTCGAAGTGATCTACAGGTTTAGTGTAATTGCTCTCAAAATCTCAGTGACATTTTTTCTTCAATTATAGAAAAATCCATCCTTATAAATTGCATAAAGTTTACATGCAATTTCAAGGGATCCCAAATGGCCAAAGCAATTTTCAAAAAGAATAACAAAGTTGGAAGGCTTTTACTTGCAAATTTCAAAATGTATTATTAAATGCTACAGTGGCCAAAAGTGTGGTATGGCAGTAAAGACATACAGAGAGACCAGTGGAATGGAATACAGTGTGCAGAAGGAAAGCCTTACACATACGGTCAAATGAGTTCAATAAGGATGCCAAGACTTG
>NW_022439376.1:0-9761 GCF_009761245.1 Sapajus apella
CAGGTACCATGGCTCATCCTTGTCATGCCAGCACTTTGGGAGGCTGAGGCAGGAGGATTGCTTGAGGCCAGGTATTCGAGATCAGCCTGGGCAAAATAATGAGACTTTGTTGCTACAAAACTTTCAAAAAAGTTAGCCAGGCATGGTGGCACACACTTGTGGTCCCAGCTACTTGGAAGACTAAGGTAGACGGATTGCTTAAACCCGGGTGGTAGAGGCTGCCGTAAGCCACAGTCATGCCACTGTACTCCAGCCTGTAGTGAGACCCTGTCTCAAAATGAACTAAAATATTAGCCGGGCGCAGTGGCTCACACTTGTAATCCCAGCACTTTGGGAGGCCAAGGCAGGTAGATCATGAGGTCAGGAGTTCGAGACCAACCTGGCCAACACGGTGAAACCCCGTCTCTACTAAAAATACAAAAATTAGCTGGGCGTGGTGGAGGGTAATCCCAGCTACTCGGGAGGCTGTAATCCCAGCTACTCGGGAGGCTGAGGCAGGAGAATCTCTTGAACTTGGGAGGTGGAGGTTGCAGTGAGCCAAGATGGTGCCACTGCACTCCAGCCTGGGTGACAGCTAGACTCCATCTCAAAAAAATAATAATAAGATAAAAAATAAATATAATCTCACAGGCAGGTACTATTAAGTGTCCTAATTTACCATCCAAGTCACACAGCAGCTAAGTACCCAAAGTCTCCCCACAGGTAAGTATTGAAGCTCTTGGTAAGTATGCAAATTCCCAAGGACCTGACTTGGGGGCCCTGCTCTGAAACCCCAAACCTCGAGGCCTGCCCTTGGAGCTGCGTGAAGCAGTGCGGGCACATGAATATCCGTTGGACTCAGTTCCTGCCCATGAGTTGCTCACCACTCAAGGGGAGAGACAGGTGTGCCTCTGAAAAAAGAAAGAAGTATTGGAAAAAATAAAAAAAAAGATGAGGCCAGGCGTGGTGGCTCATGCCTGTAATCCCAGCACTTTGGGAGGCCGAGGCAGGTGGATCACCTGAGGTCAGGAGTTCGAGACCAGTCTGACCAATATGGTGAAACCCCGTCTCTAAAAAAAAAAAAAAAAAAAGATGAGATGGTGAGATGGATCCCAGCCCAACTGAACCCCAATGAGACCTGGTTTCCAGGCTCACTAGAGATTGTTCTCAATTCAGAAATCTCTAGTGATGCTGGGAAACCAGGTCTCATTCCACAGGTCTCTTGCGCCTGCTCCTGCCAGGAAGAAATAGACATCTCTGCTTGTAGCTGCCAGTGCAGTCTCATAGCAACGGGTCTGAAATTGCTCAGGAGGTGAACTCCACCCAGCCCAAGTTCTGACAGCTAATTAATTTCTGTGGTTGCAGCATGAACACCTCCCAAGCATGGGTTCCTTTGCTTCTAGGAAATTTGCCCCCATCTGCAGCATCTGTGAAAATCCCATCATTCCTCGGGATGGGAAAGATGCCTTCAAAATCGAGTGCATGGGAAGAAACTTCCATGAAAATTGCTACAGGTGTGAGGTGAGTGGAGCCCAGGTGGTTTAATAACATTCAATCGCTGTGTGCCAGGCCCTTGGCTGGGTTCTGAGACATGGGGACAGGTCAGGGTGGGGGCCCTGTTCTCAAATTGCTCACTGTCCAGTAGCAGAAACAAAAGATAAAGGAAATACAACTATAGTCTATTAATCAGAACTCTTTGCATTGATGATAGAAACCAAACTCAAATTGCTTTCTGCAAAAAGGAATCTGTTGGCTCGTGGTGGTAGGATCACTGAGGGTATTGAGTGATGGCATCAGGACTCTCTCCATCTCTTTTTTCTTTTTTTCTTTTTTCTTTTTTTTTGAGATGAAGTCTCATCCTTGTTGCCCAGACTGGAGGGAAGTAGCACAATCTCAGCTCACTGCAACCTCTGCCTCCTGGGTTCAAGCAATTCTCTGCCTCAGCTTCCCAAATACCTGGAATTACAGGCTCGTACCACCATACCGGTCTAATTTTTGTATTTTTAGTAGAGACAGGGTTTCACCATGTTGGCCAGGCTGGTCTTGAATTCCTGATCTCAAGTGATCTGCCCACCTCAGCCTCCCAAAGTGCTGGGATTATAGACATGAGCCACCACACCCAACCAAAATTCTTAATTTCTGAACAAGGGGCCCCACATTTTCATTTTGTACTGGATCCTACAAATTATGTAGTTAGTGCTGCTAAGGAGCCTCCAGAAACCCTCTCCCACCCCTTCTACTGCCAGCTCCTCATCACTGAAGCTTCTATCTTCTCTGGTGATGGTGACAAGGTGGCAACTTTTATGGGAGGACCCAAGTGGAGAGCCCCAGAGCAAATATCTTACTCAGCCGATGAGTAATTCTAAACACTTGTTCACTCCCATTTATTTAAACAGATACTGGAACCCAGAGGCTATTTGCACTGTGGTTGTCAAGGGAGCTGGGTAGAGAAGTTGATAAATTGCTGCATCATTACATTGTCTGTTGGTTGTAGTTCAAAGTCCTGCTGATAATGCATTTTGAAAGCCCAATGAGGAAGTTCAAGGACTGTTATCCCCACCATCGTCCTAATGAGTTCCAGAGTGATTGGCAGTTTCCTAAGCCTGGCCAGGAAGCACATAAACCCTCCAGTGAGTTAGCCAAGTCTCCTGTAGTAAGTCAGGATTTGGACTTCAGCAGTTACGTGTCAGAAGATGAGGCTCTTGGCCAGGTACAGTGGCTCATGCTTGTAATCCCAGCACTTTGAGAGGCCCCGGCAGATGGATCACTTGCAGTCAGGAGTTCAAGACTAGCCTGGACAACATGGCGAAACCCAGTTTCTACTAAAAATACAAAAATTAGGCCGGGCGCGGTGGCTTATACCTGTAATCCTAGCGCTTTGGGAGGCCAAGGTGAGTGGATTATGAGGTCAAGAGATTGAGACCATCCTGGCCCAAATGGTGAAACCCTGTCTCTACTAATAATACAAAAATTAGCTGGGCGTGGTGGCGTGCACCTGTAGTCCCAGCTACTTGGGAGGCTGAGACAGGAGAATCACTTGAACCTGGGAGGCGAAGGTTGCAGTGAGCCGAGACCATGCCACTGCACTCCAGCCTGGGTGACAGAGTGAGACACTGTCTCAAAAAAAAAAAAAAAAAATTAAGCATGGTGGCGCATGTCTGTAGTCCCAGCTAGTCAAGAGGCTGAGGCAGGAGAATCATTTGAACCCAGGAGGCAGAGGTTGCAGTGAGCCAAAATTGTGCCACTGCACTCCGCCTGGGCAACAGAGCAAGACCCCATTCCAAAAAAATAATAAATAAATAAAAATGAGGCTCCTGAGCCCCAGCAGCCTGGAAGGAGCTGAGTACTGTTTCCTAAGAAGGAAAATGGGTTTCCGTGCACTGCCCGCGCCTGCATCTCACCATTTCTACTTGCTTTGGGGTCCGTATTATTTATGACTATCGTTGGAAGTATAACGATACTTTTATGCATAGGTAGTGTTTTAAAATGTATAAAATGCTTTTATTAACATCACCTTGTTTAATCCTAGTGATAGCCTTGTGAGATGGGATTTATTGTCCCCATGTAAGATGAGGAAACAGATGGGGTGTGATGGCTCACACCTGTGATCCCAGCACTTTGGGAGGCTGAGACAGGAAGCTCCCTTGAGCCCAGGAGTTTGAAGCCAGGCTGGGCAGTAAGACCTCATCTTTACAAAAAAAATGTTTTGTATTTGCGAGGCATGGTGGTACCCGTCTGCAGTTCCAGCTACTCTGGAGGCTGAGGCAGGTGGATTGCTTGGACCTGACACAGGTGGAGGCTGCAGTGAGCCATGATCATGCCACTGCACTCCAGCCTAGGTGACAGAGCGAGACCCTGTCAAAAAAAAAAGAGGAGGGAAAACAGGCAAATGGTCTCAGAAAAGTGGTTCCAGCCACGCTTGCGTGGGCTGGGTTCGGCAAGCTTTCAGCTGCCGCACGGCTGCCTTGCAGATGGTATGAGACTTGGCAGTAGATGAGGTGTTTCCTCCAATTGGTTCTCATTTAGGAGGGGTCACAGGTGGCACAGATGCTGCAGCTGTGTAGCCCGGAGTCCACTTAAGAGACTCAAGTGGCCTTATACAGGGAAGAGACACTGAAGAGTGCCTTACCCAGCTGGCCATGGAGGAAGGCAGATTGCAGATGCTGGTCCCTACTGGGCCAGGAGGGCCACCTGTGACCCCGAAGTTGTCCCTATAGGGACTCTTTTGTGGGATCAATGCAGCTTCCAAAGAGTGCCCAGAACCAAGGCTTTGCACACAAACTTTCCCTTCTGTAATTCTCCAGCATGTGCCGAGGGGAGGTTTCTGGGGCAGAACAGTGATGTTGGCACTTTGGGCCCTGAATCCCTGTGTTCCTCGTTCTGAAATCCTTGGTGATTTGAAAAATTGAAAATACTAACATTTGTGCCAGTTTTGAAGCTGTGTGGGCCATGGAGCCACAAAAAGTCCCCTGGACCCAGAGCTTGGAAACCCATCTGGTCCCAGCTCCAGAACCAGCTGTGTGACCTGGGGCAGAGCCCACCCCTCCCTGGACCTCGGTATCCCATCTATGAAATGAAGAGACTGGACTAGATTCAGGCAGTCATCAGCAGATGCCTGTGGCTGGCTGTGCTGGGCTGGGCTGGAGACTTGGCCATAAATAGGGTTCCTGTCTCACAGAATTTATGTTCTAAAGGGGCTGTTAGGCTGGGCACAGTGGCTTATACCTGCAATCCCAGCATGGGAGGCGGAGGTGGGCGGATCAGTTGAGGTCAGGAATTGGAGTCCAGCCTGGCCGACATGGCAAAACCCTGTCTCTACTAAAAATACAAAAATTAGCCAGGCATGGTGGGGCACGCCTGTAATCCCAGCTACTTTGGGAGGCTGAGGCAGGAGAATTGCTTGAACCTGGGAGGTAGAAGTTGCAGTGAGCTGAGATCGTGCCACTGCACTCCAGCCTGGGTCACAGAGCAAGACTCTGTCTCAAAATAAATGAATAATAAACACAAATTTTAAAAAATATTTATTTTTGAGAAGGAGTTTCGCTCTTGTTGCCTAGGCTGGAGTGCAGTGGCACGATCTCAGCTCACCGCAAACTCTACCTCCCGGATTCAAGCGATTCTCCCTCCTCAGCCTCCCGACTGACAGGAGTTATAGGCATGCTCCACCACACCTGGCTAATTTTGTATTTTTAGTAGAGTCGAGGTTTCTCCATGTTGGTCAGGTTGGTCTTGAACTCCCAACCTCAGGTGATGCGCCCGCCTCAGCCTCCCTAAGTGCTGGGATTACAGGTGTGAGCCACCACTCCCAGCCTTAAAAAAATGATAAAGGGGCCGGGCGTGGTGGCTCACGCTTATAATCCCAGCACTTTGGGAGGCCGAGGCGGGTGGATCACGAGGTCAAGAGATCGAGACCATCCTGGTCAACATGGTGAAACCCCGTCTCTACTAAAAAAAAAAAAAAAAATGATAAAGGGACTATTAAGGCCCTTCTAGCCCCATCCTTCCCTGAACCCTCAGGGGACTCCCCCAGGTGTCCTCAGTCTTCCTGACAGTGAATGTCTGTCCTCACCCATGCCTCCACGTGGATTAAAGCCCCTGTGTGTGTCTGTGTCTCGTATTCCCTTATGGAGACCTGGCCCAGGTGCTGGGAGGACAGCCACGAGCAGCCTCCTTCCTCCTGCTTAAGGAGCACTTCCACTCATGCAGTTGGTTTATGTGGCAGATGCCAAGTGAGTTCCTCCGCTGTGCAGGCAGCGCCCAGGCCTGGGGTGGGTCTGCAGGTGTCCTTGTCTCCCCAGGACTGCAGGATCCTCCTGTCTGTGGAGCCCACGGACCAAGGCTGCTACCCCCTGAACAACCGTCTCTTCTGCAAGCCGTGCCACGTGAAGCGGAGTGCTGCAGGGTGCTGCTGAGAGCACCCTCTGGGCGTCGGGCAGTGAATGGACCACTAGCCCCAGCTGGGGCCCTTCCCTGACTTGGTTTCCCTTCCTGACCTGCTCTTGCACACTTTCTTTCTGAGCCTCCATAGGGACCAGCCTGCAAGTCGTCTCAGCCTGTCCAGGACACAGCGGGCTGAGTGCCCCCCGACCTTCCACTCCTCCTCTACCCTCTGGGCACCAGAAGACTCCTGGACCATGGGCGTCACCCCCAGAATTCCCTGCTGGGCCCACCCCACTTCCAGGGGAAAGCTGGGGGAAGTCTGCCGGGGCACTTGGACCCCTATCACTGACTGTAGCTGTCTGGTAGGGGTGCTGGGACCAGCCTGGCCTGTTGTAGGGTTGAGCTGTTTGAGGAAAAACTCCAAGATCCCTTAAAAAGTGCTTTTTAGGCCAGGCATGGTGGCCCATGCCTGTAATCCCAGCAGTTTGGGAGGCCAAGGTGAGTAGATCACTGAGGTCAGGAGTTCGAGAACAGCCTGGCCAACATGGCGAAACCCCATTTCTACTAAAAATACAAAAAATTAGCTGGGCGTGGTGGTGCATGCCTATAGTCCCAGCTACATGGAAGGCTGAGGCAGGAGAATCACTTGAACCTGGGAGGCAGAGGTTGCAGTGAGCTGAGATTGCGCCACTGCACTCCAGCCTGGAAGACAGAGAGAGACTCTGTCTCAAAAAAAAAAAAAGAAAAGAAAAAGAAAAATGCTTTTTGAAAATGTTGAGGTTGAAATGATGGGAACCAGCATTCTTTGGATTTAGGGGAGAGGGTATAGTAGCAAACACCTCTCTGTGGTTCACACGTACAAGAATGGGACCCAGTGGGGGCACAGCCCTGGACTTCCCCACCCTGGCATAGGTTATGCTAAACTGGGGCTGGGGCCCAGGTCCAGGAGGAGAGGTTGTTTCACAGACTCCCTGGGATGTCAGCAGCCCCCACCTGCCTTCTAGCACCCCCTCCCAGTGCTGCAGTGAGTCAGCAGGCATGCAGTGAGCGCCTGTTGCATGCTGGGAACAGGGTGCAGGGGCCAAGCGTGCCGCCTGGACATGTGACAGGAGCCATGCGCCCCCTCCCGTCCAAAACACACGAGTACTTCTCCAAAATGGTGCTGGGACAGGTGTCCCTTTGTCCCCCTGGTTATGACCTCAAGTCCCACTTGGGCCCTGCAGCCCAGCCTGTCTTGTAACCACTGCCTCCTCAAGGCCACACCTGGAAGATTCCTTTTGAATGAGAATTAACACTGTTGCTTCATCACTTCTAAGACATTTTGCAGGGCATGGACAAGTTGAAACAATGTGCTTTCCAGGCTGGGCGTGGTGGCTCACACCTGTGATCCCAGCACTTTGGGAGGCTGAGGCAGGCGAATCACGAGGTTAGGAGATCGAGACCAGCCTGGCCAACATGGTGAAACCCCGTCTCTACTAAAATACAAAAAAAATAGCTGGGCATGGTGGCACATGCCTGTAGTCCCAGCTACTCAGGAGGCTGAGCTGAACCTGGGTGGTGGAGGTTGCAGTGAGCTGAGATTTTGCTGCTGCACTCCAGCTGAGCGACAGAGCAAGACTGTGTCTCAAAAAAAAAGAATGTGCTTTCCTTTTCCTCCCTGGGGTCTCACTGTCCCACAGGCTCCCGGGAGACTCCCATAGCTGCCATGCACTGGGCAAGCTTCTCTACAGAGCCCAAGGGGCTTCAGTCTAGAGCGCAGCATCGCCCTAAGCCTAAAGCAGGGCATCCCAAACTTCTGCATTCACAGACCACCTCCACAATTGTTATAACCAAAGGCCTCCTGTTATTTCATTTAAATCAACATGCTATTTTGTTTTCACTCACTTCTGACTTTAGCCTTGCGCTGAGCCGTGTATCCATGCAGTCATGCTCACATGCTAGTTAATGTTTTTCTTCTTACACATGAAAATAAATGCATAACTGTTAGAAGCTCTTCTGTGTTGCATATAAGCTCTCACACAGGTAAATGCTAGCCTTTAGTAGTAGCCCCGGGAAAATGTTTGCTGGGCATCTGCTCGCCGTGGCAGGAGTGTCCGGAAAGCGCTGGGCTCAGCTCAGAAGATGGAGGGACTTGTTTCCTGCCTCATGCCCAGCACCAGAGGCTGGTGCCGGCTAGCTCACAGGTGTGCTTCTCCTGGACGTAGGTTACCACTGATGGGATTGGCTGCAGGGGCCTCACTAAGGCCACCAAATGCTTTATGAATGAATACTCAGGCTGGGCCTGGTGGCTGATGCCTGTAATCCCAGCACTCTGGGAGGCCAAGGAGGGTTGATCACGAGGTCAAGAGATAGAGACTATCCCGGTCAACGTGGTGAAACCCCGTCTCTACTAAAAATACAAAAATTAGCTGGGCATGGTGGTGCGCACCTGTAGTCCCAGCTACTGGGGAGGCTGAGGCAAGAGAATTGCTTGAACCCAGGAGGTGGAGGTTGTGGTGAGCCGACATCACGCCATTGCACTCCAGCCTAGGTAACAAGAGCAAAACTCCATCTCAAAAAAAAAAAAAAAGAATGAACACTCAGGCTGGGTGTGATAGCCAATGCCTGTAATCCCAGCACTTTCAGAAGCTGAGGTGGGCGGATCACTTGAGGCCAGGAGTTCCAGACCAGCCTGGCCAACATGGCGAAACCCTGACTCTTCCAAAAATACAAAAATTAGCTGGGCTTGGAGGCACATGCCTCTAGTCCCAGCTACTCAGAAGGCTGAGGCAGGAGAATCCCTTGAACCTGGGAGGAGGAGGTTGCAGTGAGCTGAGATCACATCACTGCACTCCATCCTGGGTGACAGAGTAAGACTGTCTCAAAAAAAATAAGTCAGGCTGGGTGCAGTGCCAGCACTTTGGGAGGCCGAGGTGGGTGGATGGGTTGAGCCTAGGAGTTTTTGAGATCAGCCTGGGCAACATGGTGAAACCCCATCTCTACAAAAAATGAGCCGGGCATGCACCTGTAGTCCCAGCTACCTGGGAGGCTGCGGTAGGAGAATCACCTGAGCCTGATGCTGAGGTAGGAGGTTGAGGATGCAGTGAGCTGTGACTGCCACTATGCTCCAGCCTGGGTGACAGAGTGACACCCTGTCTCAAAAAACAGTCCCAAAAGGCCACTCACCCCCAGGGCCTACTCCCTGCACATAACCAGGCTGTTCTCCCTCTGCAAGCTTGCACACTGGCCTCTGGGCTCACCTGGTGAGCACAGGCCCAGAGGCAGTTGGTGGTCTAAAAGAGTGCTGGCTTGGGGACAGGCCACCCAGAGCTCAGACCTCTCTCTGTACTCAATATCCTCAGCCTTGATGCTCCCATCTGGAGCAATTAAAAAAATTTTTTTTTATATAAACAGAGGGCTGGGCGCAGTGGTTTATGCCTGTAATCCCAGCACTTTGGGAGGCTGAGGCAGGTGGATCACGAGGTCAGGAGATAGAGACCATCCTGGCTAATATGGTGAAACCCCATCTCTACTAAAAATACAAAAAAAAAATAGCCAGGTGTTGTGGCAGGCGCCTGTAATCCCAGCTACTCGGGAGGCTGAGGCAGGAGAATTGCTTGAACCTGGGAGGCAGAGGTTGCAGTGAGCCGAGATCGCACCACTGCACTCCAGCCTGGGCAGCAGAGCAAGACTCCATCTAAAAAAAAAATAGAGGCCGGGCATGGTGGCACACGCCTGTAATTCCAGCACTTTGGGAGGCCGAGGTGGATGGATCACCAGGAGTTCACAGCCAGCCTGACTCACATGGTATAACCCTGTCTCTACTAAATACAAAAAAATTAGCCCGGCATGGTGGCACATGCCTATAATCTGAGCTACTTCGGGGACTGAGACCGGAGAATTGCTTCTACCTGGAAGGTGGA
>NW_022439377.1:0-6816 GCF_009761245.1 Sapajus apella
GTAGAGACGGGGTTTCACCATGTTGACCAGGATGGTCTCGATCTCTTGACCTCGTGATCCACCCGCCTCGGCCTCCCAAAGTGCTGGGATTACAGGCTTGAGCCACCGCGCCCGGCCCCTCAATGCTCTTAAACAAGGAAGAGAATGATGTTGAAGTTGAATGTTGGGGATCTCAGAATTGCAGTCTACATGTAGGGTTCAGACATGGTTATGTGAATCCAGAGGCTGAGATGATGCCACTGTAGCCCTGTCTTCTGCAGATGTTGAGCAGGCTCTCTCAAGGGGTAGGCTTCACGGCCTCCCCAGCTCAGGACCACACCAACCACCCCACTCAAAAGAGCTTTTTTTTTTTTTTTTTTTTTTTTAGAATAGGTCTTGTTCTGTCTCCCAGGCTGGAGTGCAGTGGCATGATCTCGGCTCACTGTAACCTCTGCCTCCTGAGTCCAAGAAATTCTTCTGCCTCAGCCTCCTATAGCTGGGATTACAGCCACGTGCCACCACACCTGGCTGATTTTTTCATTTTTAGTAGAGATGAGATTTTGTCTTGTTGGCCAGGCTGGTCTTGAACTCCTGACCCCAGGTGATCCACCTGCCTCAGCCTCCCAGAGTGCTGGGAGTACAGGCGTGAGGCACCGTGCCCGGCCTATAAAGAGCTTCTGCTGTGTAGCCTGGAGAGGGCTTTGGCTGACCTCGTTTGGATCACATCATTAAACCCATCAGGGAGCATTTGATTACCCCGGCCTGGCCAGTGACCACCCTTGGGCAGCCCTACCTGAACCACACAGAGTAAGCTTGAGCCGCCCTGCTCTCCTTGGCATTGCCTGTCCAGTCCGCCTATTCCTTCTGCCAAGCTCCAGGGCCCAAAGTGCTAAGAGTTGGTGCAGGTAGGACAGCATGCAGTGAACGCTGCAGGCGAATCCCACCGTGTGTCACAGATGACCTAACGACTAGCATTTGTTCATGCTGCAAATTGTTTTGCACGCACTACTTAAGCGACTCTCTGGGCAAGGCACCATTCTAGGCCCTAGGACTAGAGGTCTTTTTGCTGCTTTTCCTTGACACAGGTCTTGCTCTGTTGCCCAGGCTGGAGTGCAGTAGCATGAACGTGACTCACTGCAGCCTCCAGGGCTCACTCAATCTCCTGGGCTCCAATGATCCTCCTGCCTCAGCCTCCTGAGTATCTGGCACCAAAAGTATGCACCACCATACGTGGCTATTTTTTAAATTTTTTTGTAGAGACGGAGTCTCACCATGTTGCCCAAGTTGGTCACGAACTCCTGGGTTTACCCAATCTTCCCACCTCAGCCTCTTGAGTAGCTGGGATTACAGGCATACACCCCCATGCCCAGCTAATTTTTTAAATATTTTGTAGAGAGAGGGTTGCAGTATGTACCCAGTCTAGTCTGGAACTCCTGGGCTCCAGCAATCCTCCTGCCTCAGCCTCCCAAAGTGCTGGGATTACAGGCGTGAGCCACTGTGCCCAACCACTAGAGGTTTTTTTGTTGTCTTTTTTTTCGGAAATGGAGTCTTGCTCTGTCACCCAGCCTGGAGTGCAGTGGCACAATCTCGGCTCACTGCAACCTCTGCCTCCCACGTTCAAGCAATTCTCTGCCTCAGTCTCCTGAGTAGCTGGGATTATAGGGACCCACCAACACACCTGGCTTTTTTTTTTTTTGTATTTCTAGTAGAGACGGGATTTCACCATCTTGGCCTTGAACTGCTGACCTCATGATCCACCCGCCTCAGCCTCCCAAAGTGCTGGGATTACACGTGTGAGCCACCACGCCTGGCCTGTTTGTTTTTGTTTGTGTTTTGAGACTGATTTTTGCTCTTGTTGCCTAGGCTGGAGTGCAATGGCACAATCTTGGCTCACTGCAACCTCTGCCTCCCATGTTCAAGAGATTCTCCTGCTGGAATTACAGGCATGCATCACCAGGCCCGGCTAATTTTTTGCATTTTTAGTAGAGACAGGGTTTCACCATGTTGGCCAGGCTGGTCTCAAACTCCTGACCTCAGGTGATCTTCCCACCTTGTCCTCTCAAAGTGGTGGAATTATAGGCTTAAGCCACTGAGTCTGGTCTGTTTTTTTAACAAAGGCCCAGGCCCTCCTCTTAAGGAGCTCCCTGGCTAGTGGAGGAGGGAAGTATTTAAGAAAATCAGAATGTGGTAAGAACAATTGAAGCCTATTTACTCATCCATGTATAAAGAGCTCTTACAGGCCAGGCACAGTGGCTCACGCTGTAATCCCAGCACTTTGGGGGGCCGAGGTGGGCAGATCACTTGAGGTCAGGAGTTCAAGACCAACCTGGCTGACATGGGGAAGCCCCATCTCTACTAAAAAACAAAAAAATTAGCCAGACGTGGTTGTAGGCAACTGAAGTCCCAGCTATTCGGGAATCTGAGGCAGAAGAATCGCTTGAACCTGGGAGGTGGAGGTTGCAGTGAGCTGAGATCACGCCACTACACTCCAGCAGTGAGACTCACTATTAAAAAATAAAACAAAAACTCTTACAACTCAACAACAAAAAAACAAACAATCCAACTAAAAAATGGGCAAAGAACTCAAATGGACATTTCTCAAAGAAGATATACCAATGGCCAACAAGTACAGGAAAAGATGCTCAGCCTGGGTGCAGTGGCTTACACCTGTAATCCCAGCACTTCAGGAGGACAGGGTGGGCAGACGGCTAGAGCCCAGGAGTTTGAGACCAGCCTGGACGACATGATGAAACCCTGTTTCTACAAAAAATACAAAAAACTAGCCAGGCATGTTGGCATATGCCTGTAGTCCCAACTGCTTTCGGGACTGAGGTGGGAGGATCACTGGAGTCCAGGAGGTCAAGGCTGCGTGAATGTGATCACGCTGCTGCACTCCAGCTTGGGCGACAGAGCGAGACTCTGTCTAAAAAAAAAAAAAAATCACTCTATGACCCAGCAGTCCTACTCCTAAAGAATTAAAAGCAGGGACTCGAACAGATACTGTGCACCAATGTCAACAGTAACCAAAAGGAATACAAGCCAGATGTGCATCAGTGGACAAGCAAAGACACAAAGTGTGTCCATCCAAACAATGAAATAGGATCAGCTATAAAAGGGAATCAACCACGGAAGCATGCTGCATCATGGATGAACCTTTGCGATATTCAAATAAGTGACAGAAACCAGACACAAAAGGTCACATCTTGCGAGACTCCATTGATATGAAATCTACAAATAATTAAATCCATAGAGACAGAAAGCAACTTGCTGGGGGTTACAGGGACCTTTGTTTGAATCCCAACTCTGCCATTTATTGGTGGTCTAACCTTGGGCAAGGCATTTAACCTGTCAAGGCTCTGGTTTGTTCATCTGGAAAATGGGGACGACTGTGAAGCCCACCTCAGCAGAGCATCGCATGGGAACTCTGAGCTTGGACCCGCTCAGCCCTTTTTTTTTTTTTTGAGATGGAGTCTTGCTTTGTTGCCCAGGCTGGAGTGCAGTGGCAAAATTCTGGCTCACTACGACCTCCTCCTCCTGGGTTCAAGTGATTCTCCTGCCTCTACCTCCCAAGTAGCTGGGATTACAGGCACGAACCACCACGCCCAGCTAATTTTTGTATTTTTAGTAGTGACCAGGTTTCACCATCTTTTGCCAGGCTGGTCTTGAACCCCCGACCTGCCTTGGCCCCCCAAAGTGCTGGGATTACAGGCGTGAGCCTCTGCGCCCAGCCCCTGCCCAGTACTTCTGTCGCAGCCTCCTGTCACATGTACCATTTCCAGTTGTTTGAGCAGTATCTGGCTGTCACATTAGACTGGACCCCACAACAGCGGACTGCAACTCCTTTGTTCCCCGCTCTGCTTCTGTCCTGAGCACAGTCCCTGGCATGCTGTCGTCACACAAAGCTGGAAGGAGAGAGTGGAGAGCGACTGCATATGGGTATGGCCTTGTCTGTGGGGTGTTGAGAATGTTTTGGAGCTAGATAGTGGTGGTGCCTGTGGAACACTGAACGCTTTAAATGCTACTGAATTGTTTATCATCTATCTATCTATCTATCTATCTATCTATCCATCCATCCATCCATCCATCCGAGACTGGGTCTTGCTCTGTCACCCAGGCTAGAGTGCAGTGGTATGATCTTGGCTCACTGCAACCTCCACCTCCTGGGTTCAAGCAATTTTCCTGCCTCAACTTCCCAAGTAGTTGGGATTAAAGGCACCCACCACCACACCCAGCTAATTTTTGTATTTTTAGTAGAGACAGGGTTTCACCATCTTGGCCAGGCTGGTCTGGAACTCATGACCTCATGATCCACCCACCTTGGCCTCCCAAAGTGCTAGGATTACAGGCATGAGCCACCATGCCCAGCCTTTTTTTTTTAAAGACAGGGTTTCTCTCTGGTACCCAGGCTGGAGTGCAGTGGGGCAATCATAGCTCCTTGCAGCCTCAAGCGCCCAGGCTCAAGCCATCCTCCCATCTCCTGAGTAGCTGGGAACACAGGCACACACCACCATGCCTGGCTAATTTTTTTTTCTTTTTTTTTGTACAGAGACGGGTTCTCACTATGTTGCCCAGGCTGGTCTCGAACTCCTGGGCTCAAACAATCCTCCCACCTCAGCATCTCAAAGTGCTGGGATAACAGATGTGAGCCACCATACTGGCCTGAATTTTTCGCTTTAAATGGTACATTTTACGTTACTTGAATTTCACCTCAATAAAAAACAAGCTCTCTGAAGTTGTCTGCAGGCTGCACCCAGCATATGGAAATGCAGGCCGGAGGAGGGGTGACTCACCCCTCTGGGGGTCAGGAACTCCATCTGGATAACTCAGACTCCCCTGGGGATGTTCCTCTGAGCTGCCCCGGCGAGCGCAGCTGCGTGCAGGGCCCGCAGTTCCTGTTTCCTTTGAGCCTTCGGCCCAGAGGAGCGTGTGCGTCTCCCCACGGAGGTGGGTCTTCATTTCAGGGTCAGACCTGAAAGCCTCGGTCGTGTTTGCTGGAGTTCTTGTCAGCATGTTTGCTGCTTTGATCTGGAGTCCGGGATAAAGGGTGATTATCAAAGGACTTTTCCCAGCATGGGCACCGAGGGCCTGGGCAGCAAGCTCACTGGACGGGAACAGAGGTGCCATTGTGTGTGGCTAAAGCAGCTAGAAAGTCAGTGCTTCTCTGCTACATTGTGAGGCAGGGAGAAGATGTGTTTCCATCTCTCGGGGCACCTTGTGTCCTGTCTGGGGGTCTGCAGGCGCCAGGGTTCACCTAGGTCCTGCTGCAGAAAGTGGGGAGGCCAATGGCTCTGGGGCCCTCATTTAGATTTTTCAAAGATTCGTGCCTCTGTGCCTTGTCTAGAGCTCTCCTGAAAACCCCTTGTAGAGTCAGACGCAGCCTAGTGGAGGTGCTGTTCCCACGGTTCACGTCATGTGGCCCTGGAAGGCCTCACCACAGCAGGTGGCTGAAGCCTAGTGGCGGTGACTAGCACAGCAGGGCTTCAGCCCACCAATGCCCTGGTGGGAAGTCGTCAGGCTGGTGACCTGGGCCATGTCCTCACCCTCACACCCCCTCATTGCCCCTTTGTTTCTGGCCTTTCCTTTCTCCGTGGGAGGCCCCCTCACTGGTGCCCCAAATAAACAGCCCCCCAATCACACCCCTTCACTAACACTGTGTCACCCGTTCTTTGCTTCAGTGTCCCGTGATGTCTGAGTCTCATGACACAGATTCAAACTACTATTTGGGGATTCTCTTTTGGCTGAGCACTGGCTAGATATTCAACACATGTGTGTTCTTTCCACCCTTGTAATTACTGAATATGGCAGCTATTAATAAATTTATCGTACGGATAAGGGCACTGACTCAGGGAGATTGGGATTGGTCAAGGCAAACAGCTGGTTAGTGGTGGGGCGGGATTCAAACGTCTGAGTTACTGTTTTTTAAACTGTAAATTCAAAAAGCAACAGGCCGGGTGCAGTGGCTCATGCCTGTAATCTCAGCATTTTGGGAGGCTGAGGTGGGTGGATCACCTGAGGTCAGGAGTTTAAGACCAACCTGGCCAACATGGTGAAACCCCGTCTCTACTAAAAATACAAAAAAATTAGCTGGGCGTGGTGGTGGGTACCTGTAGTCCCAGCTACTCAGGAGGCTGAGGCAGAGAATTGCTTGAACCTGGGAGGTGGAGGTTGCAGTGAGCCGAGATCGTACCACTGAACTCCAGCCTGGGCAACGAGAGCAAAATTTGGTCCCAAAAAAGAAAAACCCTAAAAAAACAAAAATAAATAAATTGTTAAGTTCAATAAGCAGGCTGTACAAATAAACCAGTTACTGGAGGCATTATCCCTCCCTAATGGCTTGGCAGAGTAAGAGCTTCCTATGGCAGCTGTGGCAGGAATGATTCAGATAGACTTCTAATGGTGGGCGGGGTCTTCCCACAGCCCCCATATCAGCTGATGTGACACCTGGCCTACAAGCACCAGAAGCTGCTATTTGACAGCTTTACTTAGCGAATGGCTTATTCATGGCTTTTACCCTTTGAGTGGATGTAAAGGTGACTCCAAGAGCACAAATTCCATGAGGGCGTTTCCGCCACTGTCCCCTTCATGTATACAGCACAGAAAATTAAGAGTAGGATGCCCCTGACGGGCTATGGCGTGAGCTACAACACTCTTCTCCAATTCATGCAGTTGTCTTCTACATTGGTCTGTTCTCTCGTTGCTATAAAGAAATTCCTGAGGCCGGGCGCGGTGGCTCTAATCCCAGCACTTTGGGAGGCCCAGGCAGGTGGATCAAGAGGTCAAGAGACTGAGGCCATCCTGGCCAACATGGTGAAATCCCACCTCTACTAAAAATACAAA
>NW_022439377.1:6916-9760 GCF_009761245.1 Sapajus apella
TGGCGCCTGGTGACAGAGCGAGAATCTGTCTCAAAAAAAAAAAAAAAGAAAAAGAAAAAATACCGGAGACTACTTTATTTATTTATTTATTTATTTAATTTATTATTATTAGAGACGGAGTCTCAACTCTGTTGCCCAGGCTGGCATGCAGTGGCTTGATCTTGGCTCACTGCAACCTCTGCCTCCCGGGTTCAAGCGATTCTCCTGCCTCAGCTTCCCAAGAAGCTGGGATTACAGGTACCCACCACTACTGTGCCCAGCTAATTTTTTGTTTTGTTTTGTTTTTTAAATTTCTTCTTATTATTTTTTTAAGAGACAGGGTCTCACTATATTGCTCAGGCTGGAGTACAGTGGCTATTCACAGGCGCGATCCCACTACTGATCAGCACGGGAGTTTTGACCTGCTCCATTTCCGACCTGGGCCAGTTCACCCCTCCTTAGGCAACCTGTTGGTCCCCCGCTCCCAGGAGGTCACCATGGTGATGCCGAACTTAGTGCGGACACCCAATCAGCACAGCACACTACAGCCCAGAACTCCTGGGCTCAAGCGATCCTCTCACCTCCGCCTCCCGAGTAGCTGGGACTACAGGCACGCGCCACTGCACCCAGCAATTTTTTGTATTTTTAGTAGAAATGGGGTTTCACCATGTTGGCCAGGCTGGTCTCGAACTACTGACCTCATGATTCGCAGCCTTGGCCTCCCAAAGTGCTGGGATTACAGGCATGAGCCACCGCGCCCGGGCTGAGACTGCATAATTTATAAGAAACAAGATTCACTTGGCTCTTGGCTCTGCAGGCTGTACAGGTAGCATAGCACCGGCCACAACTTCTGGGGAGGCTTTGGGAAGCTTCCAATCGTGATGGAAGGTGCAGGGGAGCAGGCGACTGACGTGGCAGGAGAGGGAGTGGTGGCGGGGGCACATTTTTAAACAACCAGATCTCATGACAACTCACTCACTACTGTGAGAGATCTACCCACAGGACCCAAACACCTCTCACCAGGCCTAACCTCCAACACTGGGGATTACAATTCAACATGAGGTTTGGTGGACACAGACCCAAACTATTTCATCTTGTGTGAAGCCCAACCAGATCCCCCATCCCTAACACAAATTGCTCCTTCTTTAGCATTTATCTCCTCCATTAGACGTGAGATCCTCGAGCTCAGGCACTGTATTTTAGCTATCTTTTTCAGTGCTTTTATTTTTTTTTTTTTTTTTTGGTGAGAAAAATATTAAGGAATGAAGAAAGGAAGGAAAGAGGAAAAGCTTCCAGAAGGCTTACAATTCAATATTAAAAAGATAACATGGCCAGGCTCGGTGGCTCACACCTATAATCCCAGCACTTTGGGAAATTGAGACGGGCAGATCACTTCAGGTCAGGAGTTTGAGACCACCCTGGCCAATATGGTGAAACCCGTCTCTACTAAAAATACAAAAATTGGGCCAGGCGCGTGGCTCATGCCTGTAATCCAAGCACTTTGGAGGCCAAGGCAGGCAGATTACCTGAGGTCAGGAGTTCAAGACCAGCTTGACCAACATGGTGAAACCCCGTCTTTAAAAAAAAATAAAAATAAAAAAAAATAAAAATAAAAATACAAAAATTAGCCAGGCATGTTGGCAAGCACCTGTAGTACCAGTCTACTTGGGAGGCTGAGGCAAGAGAATTGCTTGACTCCGGGAGGTAGAAGTTGCAGTGAGCCAACATAGTACCACTGTACTCCAGCCCGGGTCACAGAGCAAGACTCTGTCTCAAAAACAAACCGACAAAAAATGCAATTAAAAAATAGGTAAAGGATCTGAATAGACATTTTTCCAATTGAGATACATAAATGGCCAATGAGGTCATGCAAAGATGCTCAGCTGGGCATAGTGGCTCACTCCTGTAATCCCAGCACTTTGGGAAGCCAAGGTGGGTAGATTACCTGAGGTCAAGAGTTTCAGACCAGCCTGGCCAACATGGTGAAACCTTTCTACTAAAAATACCAAAGAATTAGCTGAGTGTGGCGGTGTGTGCCTGTAATCCCAGCTACTCAGGAGGGATGGGGGATCTGGTTGGGCTTCACACAAGATGAAATAGTTTGGGTCTGTGTCCACCAAACCTCATGTTGAATTGTAATCCCCAGTGTTGGAGGTTAGGCCTGGTGAGAGGTGTTTGGGTCCTGTGGGTAGATCTCTCACAGTAGTGAGTGAGTTGTCATGAGATCTGGTTGTTTAAAACTCAGGAGAGTTGCTTGAACCCAGGAAGCGGAGGCTGCAGTGAGCCAAGATGGCACCACTGCATTCCAGCCTAGGAGACAGAGTAAGACTCTGTCTTACAACACAAAAAACTGTAAATCACTTATTTTAGCTATCTTTTTTTGGGTAGTTTATTTATTTATTTATTTAATTTTTTGAGATGGAGTCTCCCTCTGTCACTCAGGCTGGAGTGCAGTGGTGCAATAATGGCTTACCGCAACCTCCGCCTTCCAGGTTCAAGCGATTCTCCTGCCTCAGCCTCCCGAGTAGCTGGCATTACAGGCGCCCACCACAGCTGGCTAATTTTTGTATTTTTAGTAGAGACGGGGTTTGGCCAGGCTGGTCTTCAACTCCTGACCTTGTGATCCACCCATCTTGGCCTCCCAAAGTACTGGGATTACAGGAGTAAGCCACCGCGAATAGCCACACATAAAAATTAAATTTTAAATCAGAACTGTATTTAGCTTTTTTTTTTTTTTTAGCTTTGAAGAAGTTATCTATCTTTCACCATGGAAAGAGAAGCTGTACTATCAAAATAGCTCCTCCCCGCTCTCTGCTAAGTGAAAATGTGAAATCTTCCCAGCTGCCTACTTTCATCTGCATAAGT
>NW_022439378.1:0-5592 GCF_009761245.1 Sapajus apella
ATCTCATAAAGTGGATAAAAACAGTTTCATGATAGTTTTTTATAAGAAAAAGGGAAGATACAAGTATACACATATATGTATATATTTCTATTTATTTGGGAAAAAGCATCAAAAACTGGAAGGATTAACCAAAAGCATTTATGAATATTTACCTCTAGGAACAGGAAGGTAACAGGATGAAGAAACACTTTTGGAAGAAAGATTTCTCTGAATATATTTTATCATGTTGTTTAAGCTTAGAAATATTTTTAAGTGCTTTATTTATTTATAAAAATAAAAACAGAAGCCAATGCTACTAATTGTATATCATGTTTGTAAAAATAAAGTGACTTAAGAACACAGAGTTTTGAATGTAAATCAATTTTTGGAATATATTCTGAAGATAAAGACTTCATTAATAAACTTCATTGCTTGGCATATGAGCAGCATATTCATAGTAGTATGATTTATGCAGCATTTGTTACATACAAGTCTATAGATATTCATTGTACAAATGTCTCTACTTTAGGTATCTTTGAAAAGTCATTTGAGAAAAAATCATAATTAATGAATATTCACAACTCTTGTTCTGCATCTGGACCAGGTTTAAAATACATTGTTTTTTTTTTTTTTTTTTTGAGACGGAGTTTCGCTCTTGTTACCCAGGCTGGAGCGCAATGGCGCGATCTCGGCTCACCGCAACCTCCGCCTCCTGGGTTCAGGCAATTCTCCTGCCTCAGCCTCCTGAGTAGCTGGGATTACAGGCACACGCCACCATGCCCAGCTAATTTTTTGTAGCTTTAGTAGAGACGGGGTTTCACCATGTTGACCAAGATGGTCTTGATCTCTTGACCTTGTGATCCGCCCGCCTCGGCCTCCCAAAGTGCTGGGATTACAGGCTTGAGCCACCGCGCCCGGCCCAATACATTGTTTTTTTAATAAAAATGTCATGAAGTAATTGGTTAGTTCATAACCAATACTATGGCTAAAATGAAACTCTAGAGGATTCGGCTATGCCCAGATGATTTCACTTGGAAAATGCATGAACATTTTGGAGAAGCATCCAAGTTCAGCCTTGATATATTCAATGTTTTCTACAGATTCTTGTGTTTGGAAGGAGGCTCACGAGTTCTTAAAAACATAATAATATTGAATATTTTCTTCAGTTGAGTAATATATTACATTCCAAACATTGAGCCAATCAACCAACTGGACATTAATTTTGCCTCCTGGAGATGCAAGAAGGCCATTTTAAATATGTGAAGAGAGTTATTTTCAGTAAGTCTCCCTTTGTATAGTAATGAGTATTCCTATTACTGAAAGTGTTCCAACATTAATTGAAAATCTACATGTTGTTCAGCAGAAGAGATAATTAGGCCAATAGAAGACATTCTTTCACTGGATTATGAGGTTGTGGAAGACAGAAATGTAGAATTAGTTATAGTTTAGGTGTAAGTGTACCAAGATTTACCATCAAATAGATTTGGGTTCTAATGCTGGTTTCAATTTCATAACTGAATAATCTTGAACAGCATACTTTAGGACTCAGTTTACTCTTATGGAATATGAACATAGTAATTATTTCCTCAAGGAGCAGCTGTAAGCTCAAATAGACAGCTGTAAAGGGTTTAGAAAATGATTGGAATATAGTAAGAATTCAAAAGTTGTTAATATATTATTATTTTCTTTCATTCACCACTATTATTCAAAGCTGAATAAATCAACTAATTCCCTACCTAGAAGTTTCTAGTAAATGTAGCTAGTTTATCTTATTTGTGATGGGAAGTCAGCCTTTCTACTTTTACAAATTCTTGAACCCTGTCCTAGTCTGCAACCATACACAGGGTGTAAAGATCTCCCAAGACAGTTCTTTAAATATCATATTTCTACCTATGTCATTGTTTTTCATATAAATAGTGTATTTCTGCAGATGTCTTTGCTTTTCAGATAAGTATGGCACATTATTAATTTCTTTTTAATAGGAATCCAGTTGAGTCATACTTCACCCCTGAAAAAAGGTGGAGCACGTGCTCATCTTTAGACAGTGAATTAAAACCTACTTGATTTAGAAATGTATTGCAAATGTTATGTTGTCCCATGACACAACTGGCACACAACAGGAACTAGGAATCACCATGTTAGCATTGTCCTTACTGTGACAGTGTGAATGACCTACAAACCTGATATATGTTAAAGCGATTAAAGATGGACATAGGAAAACAGTGGTCTAAAATCATCATCACAAATAAGAGGGGTTTCGTTTTCTATCTACAGGAGATTTGAAAAATACTTCTTTCTTAGTGTCCACATTTGCTTGTAAGTTACAGATTAATATGACTTATTCTGTCACAAAGAATTTCAGACAAGAAAAATCAAATGACAATATGTTGGTGTGTATCGTAATACATTTTTATTACTGATTCTATCATGTATGTTTTAATTGGCTGGTTTTAATTAAAGACCTCTAAAGGCAATCTGACATAATGAGGAAAATGAGACATGAGGTTTAGAGTCAGGTATGTAAGGGCAAATCCTAGTAATAGCGCATCATCTCTGTACTTGATGACTGTGGGGCTTTGGTGAAGTTGCATATGTACTTAGCATTCCTATCCCTAAACTGGAGAAAATAGCCTTCTCTCACTTATCTGGGAAAATTTCACAATATAATCCCTAAACAGTACCTGGCAGAGCATATATTATGAGTGCAATACGTGTTTGCTTTCTCCCATTTCCTTTTCATTAAGACCTAACAGTTGTTGAGGGAATTTTCAATTTTCATAAGCTAGGATTTCATAGTTTTTAAAGTGCACCACAGGAATCTGGACTTAGTCATAATTTTTCTAATGGTTCTTCTAATCAAGATATATGGAATTACTAATAGTAATAGTGGGTTATCATTTCTAATAGCCTGATAAAGAGAATCCATTCATAAATTGCTCATGGTTCTTCTCTACAGTAGAATTATAATCTGTGTATGCAAAAGTTTTCCTTGCAGATATGCAGGTGAAGCAACATAAATCTGCTGTTTAAATCATCACAATAGTTCTTTTTATGAATAGTCTAAAACCCTTACAACAGAGCACACAACTATTTGATGTAAACATATTACCTTATGCAAACTTTCAACTTCTGTAAATCATGGATTGTTGAATGTTTAAGAACTTTTGACAAGGCCACACAGTTTACATGGAGAATAGGCCTATTTCATCCCCATAAGAGATCTGTTTTTTTAATTGTACATAATTAACATACTTTGTTATTATCTTCTTCACAGTGGTTTGAGATTTTTATGACCTGAGAAAATGCATTCTCAACTTTTACTGTAACTTTTCCACAAATAGTAAGCTGTAACAATTCATCAGCGCCTTTGTAAATGACATACAATGTTCAGATTTGAAAACTGAAATAGGTTATTCACTTATAAAAATTGTGTTCAGAAATCATTTTTATTCCTTTTTAAACCCACTGTAGCTCATAAGCATGACATGGGTTCCAAAGGAAATTCACATATGTTGTAAAAACTAAATGTGATTTTGAATATGATTCAACATTCTGAGTCCTTTAGGGAATGAAAGGATTAATGACTGTGGATATAAAAGGAGGTGATTATTCTATGCAGAAATCATGTAGCTGTGTCTTGTGCAACTAAAATTTTTTGGTGGTTTACGGTCATTTACAGCACGTATTGAAAGATGCTTTCATAGGAAATGAGAAACGGGATGACAAAACAAACAAATATCACCATTTTAATGTTATATTGTGGTTGGGCTCATAGAATTTGACATTTTTGACAAAATACGGTCCTTAAAATTATGTATTTTTCCACTCTGTTCTTCAAATCATCTATGTTAAGTTCATGAGAAATAGAAATTAAACAACTTTTGTACATTTACTTCTCACTTGGATTTTCTCAATTTGAGAAAATTTCTAAATTCTTTTAAACAGACTAAAAATAATGGATAAAACCAATGATAAAAAAGAACCCTACAGGTAAATCCATAATGATAATGTGGTAGATGGTGTTATTCTTTGCAATTATTTACAACGCCATGATAAATGCAAACATGCATTTATACATAGACTAATGGTCCCAGAGAATAACCATGAGCAGTTCATGATGGGTTCTACTTATTCTGACATTAGAAGGAGAATGCTATGATTAGTGAAATACGGTGAGCCAGATATGTATGATATAGTACAAGTTTGGAGAGGCATCACAAAGTTATACCTGTTCACTTGCTTTTTAACCCTGCCAGCAGGAGAGTATGTTGCAAAAGAGGCCTTCTTGATCCTCAGGACACACAGATCAGAATCACAGGGTACCCACAGAAACCAACAAACAATGTTGGCCAGAAACAGCAATGATTATGATCAACTAACATTTGGGGTCTTTTTACTACTACAAAGCTGACTCTTATGCGTCAGATGCGTTTTATTTTATTTTGTGATTGCTACTGCCCTTGAGTTAGTCTGTTGTCCTGTAATGTTTCCATGCTACCCAGAAAAAAAAAAAAAAAATTGTGGATTTATGGCAAATGTCTTCCTGGTCATTCACTCCCTTATATTTGAATGTCTTATTGTGAATGCCTGTTTTGCTTTGGAGTGATTTGTAGTTATCAAAACATGCTATTTGAATGAAAATCCTCACAGAATTAAACACTGAAAACATTGTTTAAATGTGATTGTTTGTGGGTTTTACTTTTGATGTAGCCTTTTGCCTCAAAAATGTTGTTGACTTTCTGGCAAGGAGAAGCCACATTATTACTTGTGCTAAAGCCTTACAATATGTTGTGATATTGTTGCTCTTTTGAAATTATATTGAGTTTACGGTTATATGTTGCTCTCAGGGCTGATAATCATCCTTCTTAAGCTCCACATGTTAAAGGTACACAGCCTGGTGAGACCTATCTACTAATATGCTAATAAGGTATTGTGGGAAAAAATAGTATTTCAGAAACAAATATACATCAGAAGAAAAACAACAATCTTAGAGAAATAGTCCTTGGGCAAGAAGCAGAACCAAATATATTAGTTGGCTTAACACCATGATAAGAAATAGACATGTTGGCTTAACGCCAATTGGTGTCTGCAATATATTATGAGAAGGAAAGAGCTAACCTGATATCACTTTGGCATAGAAACATATGTTTTGCAAAGCATCCCAAAGGAAGCAACTGACCTTATGATTAGTAACAGTTACCCCCAAGAAAAGACTATATAATTTTGAAGCAAATTTGAAGGTAACATGATACTCTCTATAGTAGTACAACAACATGAAAATACAGGGACTGGAAACAGCTCTGAGGTTAGGCGGCAATGAATCTACCTCAAGTGAAGTACAATTAAGTTACTTCTAATTTTGGAGCAGTTTACAATGATATAACAAGTATTTTTCGTAGCCGGGCGCGGTGGCTCAAGCCTGTAATCGCAGCACTTTGGGAGGCCGAGGTGGGTGGATCACGAGGTCAAGAGATCGAGGCCATCCTGGTCAACATGGTGAAACCCCGTCTCTACTAAAAATACAAAACATTAGCTGGGCATGGTGGCACGTGCCTGTAATGTAATCCCAGCTACTCAGGAGGCTGAGGCAGGAGAATTGCCTGAACCCAGGAG
>NW_022439378.1:5692-9756 GCF_009761245.1 Sapajus apella
TTTCACCATGATGGCCAGGCTGGTCTTGAACCCCAGACCTCAGGTGATCCACCCACCTCGGCCTCCCAAAGTGCTAGGATTACAGGCCACTGCGCCCGGCCTAACAAGGATTTTTAAAAAACATTTTTGGTACATATAGTTACAAACTCCTGCTATTATTTTTTAAAGCTGACTTCTCAGAACAGTTGATTATATTTTAAATTTATGTAGATACTCTAAATAGTGCTGTTTAAACTTAATGTGCATATAAGTCACCTGGAGATTTTGTTAAAATGTAAACCCTGATTCATTAACCTGGAATGGAATCTGAGATTCTGCATTTCTAACAAGCTCCAAAGTGATGCTGATGCTTTTGGTTCATGGACCACACTCAAGTAATGAGTTTCTAAACCATAATAACATTTATTACCAAGTCAAATGTCTGTCTTTATCAGTGACCTGAGTGTTCATTTAAGGAAGATCTTGGGAATTTTGCACTGTCAAAAGTAACTCAGTGTATGTTTGTCAAAAAAGTAGACAGGTGATTTATTTACCTTATCAATGTGCTATATAAAAGAAACAGAAAATAGATAATCTAATGTCCAATATTCTACAACATAACTTTTACCTTTTACCTTGTTTGCCAGGAATACCTTTACTAAGATCAACCGACAGGTACATTTTAATTACATTTTCTCTTGCTGCTTCTTATTATTTACATAAGTGATTTTATTTTATTTATTTATTTATTTTTTTTTTTGAGATGGAGTTTCGCTCTTGTTACCCAGGCTGGAGTGCAATGGCGCGATCTCGGCTCACCGCAACCGCCGCCTCCTGGGTTCAGGCAATTCTCCTGCCTCAGCCTCCTCAGTAGCTGGGATTACAGGCACGCGCCACCATGCCCAGCTAATTTTTGTATTTTTAGTAGAGACCGGGTTTCACCATGTTGACCAGGATGGTCTCGATCTCTTGACCTCGTGATCCACCCGCCTCAGCCTCCCAAAGTGCTAGGATTACAAGCGTGAGCCACCACGCCTGGCTGAGAAACTGACATAATCTTAAGAAATATCAGTAATCTTAAGATTTATTTTAATAAATATCAGTATAGCAGTCCTTTTTCCCCTTCAATCACATTTATTTTGATTATTTCCTGGGATAGGAATCTTCAAAAATATTTATTTTTCTTTCCTTTAAAACAGAATACATATTCTAAGGGGGAAAGTAATCCCATGCATTTTAAGTGATGGTTTGTATCTCTTTAAGAAATAAGTTATTTATGTGTGTGTGTATTTGGTGGATTCACTTTATTATGTTATAAACTGAAGCGAAAGAAATTTGTACAACCTAAGAGACAAAGTGAAAGTGAGAACAACAGCAGTTAATCAATTTTGAAGGGTGTCATATCACAAAAAATTAAAAATTGTCTGTGAATACTTTATACAGAACATAATTCACATACTGAAAAGTAAGAATTGACTATTTCTGAAATTAAATGAGCATATTCAGAGTTCTTATGCAAGTAACCAGAAAAAAATCTAATTGATATTTTATCCATATTGTATCTTACTAACTTCTGACTTACACTTTTTAAAAAGACACACACACACACACACACACACACACACACACACAATATTTTATAAAACTTTTGAGATAAACAAACTACATTGTAGACAATTTTAAATCACTATTGAAGTTAATAATATTTTTGCCCATTGATAATGTATTTTTTTATTCCAGCAATGGAGAAAATATTTTTGTATTGAAACAAAATTAAATATCTAAAAATTTCTTAAGTTTAGCCATATAGTAATCAAAAGATACATTATCTTAAGAAACACTTTCAGGAAAAAGTTTAAAGGATGTGCAACTAAACAAAGTATGCTGTAGCAATTCCTGCTAAAAATTTAATTATAGCTTTTTAAATTGTACATTCAATAACAGTGGTCAAACTGAACTTGCTTTTATGTTGCCTAGAATCAAAACTACTCTTCAAAGTTCTTCTAAATTAACAAATCTTATTATATTATCTAATTGATCCTGAAATAAGTTTTGTTACATATATATGATGAAATATATATATCACATATATGTGATCTATATTAGATATATGTGATATCATATATCTGTGATACACATATAAAGTGTTTCATCTGTATGAAAATGTTTCATACATATCATATATGTCACATATATATGGTATGATATATGTGATATATATGATATGTGATATATATCACATATATATATCCAAAACTTATTTCAGGATCAAATAGACAATATATATGTAAATATTCAGAAAAGAGAACATTTTTCCTGTATTCCTGTACATGAGAAAGTATTTCCTGTAAACAGTTCTCACTGTTACCATGTGTTTGATAGCCCACAGAGCTGCAGTGAGTTAACAGAAAGGCTTAGTGTAGGAAAGAGGCTGCCCATGAGAAACTCCACCCCACTCTTCTTCCTCCTGTGGATGTGCTTGTCAGGAGATTGTCCTGCTCTTCACTGCCTTAGAGTTGAGAGAGGCAAGAGTGCTAGTGGAGGGACCCACAGCTTTCCTGGCTACTATGAGTGGATGGATAAGTCTATATAATTCAGGAGATGAGAATAAGGGCACATTTAAAATTTCTATAAATATTTTGTCACATTTAATAAAATTTTTAATGAATATTTTGGTCTCTGTGTTCCTTTGACTTTTAAAATTCATCCGGAACACAGTTTTGGTGCTTTTTAGTAGACTCTCTTTCTTTCCCAAATTGAAGCCCACCAATTTTAAAGTCATCTTTTTTTTGTCATATTCATTCATATTTTGTATTTTATATTTAGTACACAGATACACTTATTTTAGTATTTGTCATATATTAAATTATAATAAAATATATCATAAAAACAGCCATTAAAATATTCTATAGCTAGAAATCAATATATCTCAGAAGTGCAATCACTTTCAAGATGGATTATTTAAATTGGGTAGTTTATTTTAGTTACTCAAACAGTGATTAGGTTTAGATATCATTATCCAAAATAGAAGCAAGCTGAATTACTATGTGATAAACAGTTTGGTAACTATAAAGTGAAATAATTGGGGAAAATGATATATACTGAAGAAGATCTTTTTTTATAATTTATTTTCCTGTATAGAGAAAAAGATAATTCAATCACTGGCTTTATCTGTCACAAAATATCCCATTAAAGGCTTCAAGTATGGTACCCAAAGTTTTATGTCTACACCAATAATATGATATACTAAGTAACTCTTGGGGGAATAAGCCATTTTTCATTTATTTCTTTCTTATAACTGTAATACTGATAGTGAGCATTTTATAGTCCACTTGTTGTGAAAAACATTTAAATTTAGTTGAAGATTGAGGTACTCTAAGAAGCATCTAGTTATAATATGACTGGCTTGTTCTTTAGAAGGTTTTCTTATATACATTACACCCTAGTATTAGAGTTTTTCCTTGGTCTTAATTAATTAAGATAAAGAAGTGGGGGGAATTAGTTCAAGCCAAATGCCACAAACCTCTATTATTTTTTAAATGGAGGCATACAATTTCATGTTCAATCAGGTAAAACAAGAGAAGGTAAAATGATAAGTTCACAGCCACTAAAAAGATTTTAAGTGTATGTACAATAACAGTAATTTAAAAATTGCCAGAAATCATTCCTGGTATATATTTCAATTGCTGGTAGTTTATATGCTTAAGCTATTTAAATAATTTCATGCATCTTCACTGAATTATTCGCATTGCCTAACAAAAATTTCTGCAACAATATAAAGTAACATTTTGAGAAGAAAAATAATGTCAATAGAAAAAAACTATGAAAACTAAATCCAAGGAATATTGAGAGAATAGAAAGGGAGTAAGGGTGTTAATTTCATCTTTCCCCCCTTTAAGGCAACACTTGATCAAAACTTTTAAATAACTGAAGTAAAATCATTTTGAGAGAGTACATTCTCATCACTAGAATAATCAGCCTCAAGTGATGAATCCCATAAATTTTGACGCATGGCCAGTACATACATACATGTATGTATATGTATGTATATATATGTGTGTGTGTGTGTGTGTGTGTGTGTGTGT
>NW_022439379.1:0-1367 GCF_009761245.1 Sapajus apella
ATTGTCAAGGTGTATGTTCAACATACAGACTTAAACAGATGTGAGAATGTAGCAGTTCCGAAACACTTTCTTTGGAGAATCTAGAAAGAGATAATTCCAGCCATATACAGGCTCATATGATTTAGCGGTTAGACCGCATCTAACCACAGGAGAAACGTCTCTTTCAAACTGTTCTGCTGTCTTTGGTTCACATTAGAAATTTGCATCTATGTTTAGATTCAGCGAGTGTGAAACAGGTTTCTTCTAAAAGCTGCGTTTGGATATTCCTGGGTTATTGGGAGTATAGGGTGTAATGAGAAATATCTGGCTCTAAAACAAAAGCCTAGCTATGGAAAAGAATGATTGTCAACGTGTATATTAAACTTCGAGAGTTAAACAATTGTGTGAATGTAGCAATGAATAACCCGCTCTTTGGAGAATCTGGAAAGAGATACTTACAGCCATAAACAGGCTGATAAGAATTAGCGGTAAGACCGAGTCTAAACCACAAGAGAAACGTCTCTTTCAAACTGTTCTGCTGTCTTTGGTTCACATTAGAAAGTTGCATCTATGTTTCGATTCAGCGAGTTAGAAACAGGTTTCTTCTAAAAGCTGCGTTTGGATATTCCTGGGTTATTGGGAGTATAGGGTGTAAGGAGAAATATCTGGCTCTAAAGCAAAAACGGAGCTATGTAGCAGAATGATTGTCAAGGTGTATATTAAACTTACAGAGTTAAACAATTGTGAGAACGTAGCAGTTCAGAAACCCATTCTTTGGAGAATGTGGAAAGGGATATTTCCAGCCATGTTCAGGCTCCTAAGAATTAGCTTTAAGAGCGCATCTAAATCACAGGAGAAACGTCTCTTTCAAACTGCTCCGCTGTCTGTTCGTTCACCCTCGGAAGTTGCATCTATATTTAGAATCAGTGAGATAGAAACACGTTTCTCCAAATAGCCACGTTTGGATAATCCTGAGTGAATGGGATTATCGGGTGCAATGAGAAATTATAGGCTCTAAAACAAAAACGGAGATATATAGCAGAATGATTGTCAAGGTGTATATTCAGCTTAGAGAGGTAAACAAATATGTTAATGTAGCAGTTCACAAAACCTTTCTTTGGAGAATCAGGAAAGAGATATTTCCAGCCATATACAGACTCTTAAGAATTAGCTTTAAGATCGCATCTAAACCACAGGAGAATCGTCTCTTTTAAACTGCTCTCTTATGTGTTGGTTCACCTTCAGAAGTTGTATCTATGTTTAGATTCAGCGAGTTAGAAACACGTTTCTCCAAAAAGCGGCGTTTGGATATTCCTGAGTGAATGGGAGTACAGGCTGTAATGAGAAATATCGGGCTCTAAAACAAAAACCGAGCTATGTAGAAGAAT
>NW_022439379.1:1467-3658 GCF_009761245.1 Sapajus apella
ATATACAGACTCTTAAGAATTAGCTTTAAGATCGCATCTAAACCACAGGAGAATCGTCTCTTTTAAACTGCTCTCTTATGTGTTGGTTCACCTTCAGAAGTTGTATCTATGTTTAGATTCAGCGAGTTAGAAACACGTTTCTCCAAAAAGCGGCGTTTGGATATTCCTGAGTGAATGGGAGTAGAGGCTGTAATGAGAAATATCGGGCTCTAAAACAAAAACGGAGCTATGTAGAAGAATGATTGTCAAGGTGTGTATTAAACTTACAGAGTTAAACAATTGAGTGAATGTAGCAGTTCACTAACCCTTTCTTTGGAGAATCAGGAAAGAGATATTTCCAGCCATATACAGACTATTAAGAATTAGCTTTAAGATCGCATCTAAATCATACGAGAAACGTCTCTTTCAAAATGCTCCACTGTGTGTTAGTTCAACTTAGGAAGGTGCATCTATGTTTAGATTCTGCGAGTTAGAAACACCTTTCTCCAAGAAGCTGCGTTTGGATAATCCTGAGTGAATGGGAGTATAGGGTTTAATGAGAGATATCTGGCTCTAAAACAAAAACGGAGCTATGTAGCAGAATGATTGTCAAGGTGTGTATTCAACTTACCGAGTTACACAGATGTGTGAATGTAGCAGTTCACTAACCCTTTCTTTGGAGAATCTGGAAAGAGATAATTCCAGCCATAAACAGGCTCATATGATTTAGCGGTAAGATCGCGTCTGAACCAGAGGAGAAACGTCTCTTTCAAACTGCTCTGCTCTGTGTTCGTTGACCTTAGGAAGTTGCATTTATGTGTATATTCAGTGAGTTAGAAACAGGTTTCTTCTAAAAGCTGCGTTTGGATATTCCTGGGTTATTCGGAGTATAGGGTGTAATGAGAAATATCTGGCTCTAAAACAAAAAACGGAGCTATGTAGAAGAATGATTGTCAAGGTGTGTATTCGACTTACAGAGTCAGACAGATGTGAGAATGTAGCTGTTCAGAAACCCTTTCTTTGGAGAATCTGCATAGAGATTTTTCCAGCCATATACAGGTTCATAAGAATTAGCGGTAAGATCGCATCTGAACCACAGGAGAACCGTCTCTTTCAAACTTCTCTGCTGTGTGTTCGTTGACCTTAGGAAGTTGCATCTATGTTTACTACAGCGAGATAGAAACACGTTTCTTCTAAAATCTGCGTTTGGCTATTCCTGAGTGAATGGGAGTATAGGGTGTAATGAGAAATATCTGGCTCTAAAACAGAAACCCAGCTATGCAGCTGAATGATTGTCAAGGTGTTTATTCAACATATAGAGTTAAACAGATGTCTGAATGTAGCAGTTGAGAAACCGTTTATTTGGAGAATCTGGAAAGAGATATTTCCAGCCATAAACAGGCTAATAAGAATTAGCGGTAAAGTCGCGTCTAAACCACAGGAGAAACGTCTCTTTCACACTGCTGTCTTATGTGTTCGTTCACCTTCGGAAGCTGTATCTATGTTTCGATTCAGCGAGTTAGAAACACATTTCTTCTAAAAGCTGCATTTGGATATTCCTGAGTGAATGGGAGTATAGGGTGTAATGAGAAATATCTGGGTCTAAAAAAAATGCGTAGCTATGTAGCAGAATGATTGTCAAGAGGTATATTAAACTTACACAGTTAAAAAATTGTGTGAATGTAGCAGTTGACTAACCCTTTCTTTGGAGAATCTGGAAAGAGATATTTCCAGCCATATACAGACTCTGAAGAATTAGCTTTAAGATCGCATCTAAATCATACGAGAAACGTCTCTTTCAAACTGCTCCACTGTGTGTTCGTTCACTTTCGGAAGTTGCATCTATGTTTAGATTCTGCGAGTTAGAAACACGTTTCTCCAAAAAGCTGCGTTTGGATATTCCTCAGTGAATGGGAGCATAGGGTTTAATGAGAAATTTCTTGCTCTAAAACAAAAACGGAGCTATGTAGCAGAATCATTGTCAAGGTGCATATTAAACGTATAGAGTTAAACAATTGTGTGTATGTAGCAGTTCACTACCCATTTCTTTGGAGAATCTGGAAAGAGATATTTCCAGCCATATACAGACCCTTAAGAATTAGCTTTAAGATCGCATCTAAATCATTCGAGAAATGTCTCTTTCAAACTGCTCCACTGTGCGTTCGTTCACCTTCGGAAGTTGCATCTTTGTTTAGATTCTGCGAGTTAGAAA
>NW_022439379.1:3758-9747 GCF_009761245.1 Sapajus apella
AACTGCTCCACTGTGCGTTCGTTCACCTTCGGAAGTTGCATCTATGTTTAGATTCTGCGAGTTAGAAACACGTTTCTGCAAAAAGTTGCCTTTTTATATTCCTGAGTGAATGGGAGTATAGGGTTTCATGAGAAATATCTGGCTCTAAAACTAAAACGGAGCTATGTAGCAGAATGATTGTCAAGGTGTCTATTAAACTTACAGAGTTAAACAATTGTGTGAAAATAGCAGTTCACTAACCCTTTCTTTGGAGAATCTGGAAAGACATATTTCCAGCCATATAGAGGCTCCTAAGAATTAGCTTTTAGATCGCATCTCAATCACAGGAGAAACGTCTCTTTCAAACTGCTCCACTGTGTGTTCGTTCACCTTCGGAAGTTGCATCCATGTTTAGAATCATCGATTTAGAAAGACGTTTCTTCAGTAAGCTTTGTGTCGATATTTCAGTGAATGGGAGTATAGAGTGTAATGAGAAATATCAGGCTCTAAAACAAAAACGGAGCTATGTAGTAGAATGATTGTCACGTTGTACGTTCAACTTACAGAGTTAAAGAGACATGTGAATGTAGCAGTTCAGAAACACTTTCTATGGAGAATCTGGAAATAGATAATTCCAGCCATATACAGGCTCATAAGATTTAGAGGTAAGATCGCGTCTAAACCACAGGAGAAACGTCTCTTTTAACCTGCTCTGCTGTGTTTGGGACACATTAGGAAGTTGCACCTATGTTTAGGTTCAGCGAGTTAGAAACAGGTTTCTTCTAAAAGCTGCGTTTGGATATTCCTGGGTTATTGGGAATATAGGGTGTAATGAGAAATATCTGGCTCTAAAACAAAAACGGAGCTATGTAGCAGAATGATTGTCAAGGTGTATATTAAACTTACAGAGTTAAACAATTGTGTGAATGTAGCAGTTCACTTACAATTCTTTCAAGAATCTGGAAAGAGATATTTCCAGCCATATACAGACTCTTAAGAATTAGCTTTAAGATCGCATCTAAATCATACGTGAAACGTCTCTTTCAAACTGCTCCACTGTGTGTTGGTTCACCATCGTAAGTTGCATCTATGTTTAGATTCTGCGAGTTAGAAACACGTTTCTCCAAAAAACTGCGTTTCGATATTCCTGAGTGAATGGGAGCATAGGGCTTAATGAGAAATATCTGGCTCTAAAACAAAAACGGAGCTATGTACCAGAATGATTTTCAAGGAGTCTATTAAACGTACATAGTTAAACAATTGTGTGAATGTAGCTGTTCACTAACCCTTTCTTTGGAGAATCTGGAAAGAGATATTTCCAGCCATATACAGAATCTTAAGAATTAGCGTTAAGATGGCATCTAAATCATACGAGAAACGTCTCTTTCAAACTGCTCCACTGTGTGTTCGTTCACCTACGGAAGTTGAATCTATGTTTAGATTCTGCGAGATAGAAACACGTTTCTCCAAAAAGCTGCGTTTTGATATTCCTGAGTGAATGGAAGCATAGGGTTTAATGAGAAATATATGGCTCTAAAACAAAAAAGGAGCTATGTAGCAGAATGATCGTCAAGGTGTATATTAAGCTTACAGAGTTAAACAGTTGTGTGAATGTAGCAGTTCACAAACCCTTTCTTTGGAGAATCTGGAAAGAGATATTTCCAGCCATATACAGACTCTTAAGAATTAGCTTTAAGATCGCATGTAAATCATGCGAGAAACGTCTCTTTCAAACTGCTCCCCTGTGTTCGTTAACGTTCGGAAGTTGCATCTATGTTTAGATACTGCGAGTTAGAAACACGTTTCTCCAAAAAGCTGCGTTTGGATATTCCTGCATGAATGGGAGCATAGGGTTTAATGAGAAATATCTTGCTCTTAAACAAAAACGGAGCTATGTAGCAGAATAATTGTCAATGTGTATATTAAACTTACAGAGTTAAACAATTGTGTGAATGTAGCAGTTCACTAACACTTTCTTTGGAGAATCTGGAAAGAGATATTTCCAGCCATATACAGACTCTTAAGAATTAGCTTGGGAGATCCAAGATGGCCGCTTAGGAACAGCTCAGGATTGCAGCTCCCAGTGAAAGCTCAGAGGGTGAGTGGACGCCACGTTTTTATTGCCCACAGACTACGAAATTCCCGGGCAGAGGTGTTCCATGCTCGCCAGCGCGGCTGTTGTGCTCAGCACTGCTGTGCCGGCCAGCGCCGGCCGGCGTCCACCAGCGCCGCTGCTCTGCCCCGCGCGGCTGCTTTGTTGGCGCCCCGGAGCCGCGGTTCTCCGTACAAAATACACTGGTCCGGGTGCCCTTTTGGCTGGCGATTGGAGCCACGGGATGTCACCCATATGCTGGTTCGAAAAGGGGACTGAGCAGAGAACCAGGAAAGTAGATTCCAGGGCAAAAAAAAAAAAAAGGAAAAAAGAGCCACAAACCTCAGTGCCGCTGTTTAAGCCAGCGCAGTGAGTGGCCGCAGGGGAAAACAAACAGACCCCGGCGCCTCTTCAACAGGCGACTGGAACACCAACGTAAAAAAGGCTCTGAGGCAGGGAGCCAGGCGATCAGGCTCGGCTGGCCCCACCCCCACAAAAGAACAGCAACCAGAAACTCTGGATTGAGAATTTCACAGCGAGCGCAGCTGAACCCGGGACAGTCCAGCTCTGTGGGGGAGGGGCGTCCGCCATTACCGAGGCAGCCCGCCGTTGCCAAGGCAACCCGCCATTGCTGAGGCATCTCGCTGTTGCCAAGGCAACCCGCCACAGCAGAGACTCCGCCCCAACAGAGGCGGGCCACCATCGCCAAAGCAGTTCTAACTACACCCATATAAACAGGACTGCAGGGAAGTTCACTCGGCAGCGGGACGCAGCCCACAGCAGCTCAGCAAAGCTGCTATAGGCCGACAGTGACTAGGCTGCCTCCTTGCTGGGCTGGGCAGGTCTGAAGGAAAAAAAGAAAAAAAAAAAAAAAGGCAGCAGCATAACGGAAACTCATAAATAAAGCCCTAAATCCCTGGGACAGAGCACCTGGGAACAAAAAGCAGTTTATGAGTTCTGCTGCAGCAGACCTAAAAGTACCTGCCCAGCAGCTCTGAATGAACAACAACAGAGCTCACAGCTCACCATTTGAGCTCCTATAAAGAAAAGACCGTCTCCTCAAGCAGCTCCCTGTCCCCTATATATCCAAAAAGACACCTCATAGAGGAGAGATCTGATTGACACTAGGCAGGTATCCTTCTGGGACAAAGATAGAAGTAGAATAAAACTGGTAACACCCCTTGCTGTTCAACAGCTGCTGCAGGTGAACCCCAGGCAAGCAGGGCCTGGAGTGAACCTCAGCAGACCTACAGCAGAGGGGCCAGACTGTCAGAAGGAAAACCAAGAAGCAGAAATAACCTCATCATCAACAAACAGAACGTCAATCTGAAAGATTTGAGACCCAATCTGAAAGCCAGCAACTACAAAGTCGACAGGTGGATAAATCCTTAAGGATGGGAAGAAACCGGCGCAAAAAGGATGAAAACACCCGAAACCAGAACACCTCTCCTCCTAAAAGGGATCACAACTCCTCGCCAGCAAGGGAACAAGGTTGGATGGAGAATGAGTGTGATGAAATGTCAGAATCAGAATCCAGAAGATGGGTAGTAAGAAACTTCTGTGAACTTAAAGAACATGTTCTAACCAAATGCAAAGAAACTAAGAACCTTGAAAAAAGATTTGACGAAATGCTAACAAGAATGGACAAAATAGAAAGGAATATAAGTGAATTGATGGAGCTGAAAACTGCAACACGAGAACTTCGTGAAACATGCTCAAGTATCAACAGCCGAATTGACCAAGCAGAAGAAAGGATATCAGAGGTCGAAGATCAACTCAATGAAATAAAACGGGAAGGCAAGACTGGAGCAAAAAGGGTAAAAAGGAATGAACAAAGTCTCCAAGAAATGTGGGACTATGTGAAAAGACGTAATCTACGTTTGATAGGCGTACCCGAATGTGACGAAGAGAATGAATCCAAGCTGGAAAATACTCTGCAGGATATTATCCAGGAAAACTTCCCCAACCTAGCAAGGCAGGCAAATATTCAAGTCCAGGAAATACAGAGAACACCACAAAGATATTCGTCAAGAAGAGCAACCCCAAGGCACATAATCGTCAGATTCACCAGGGTCGAAATGAAGGAGAAAATACTAAGGACAGCCAGAGAGAAAGGTCGGGTTACCCACAAAGGGAAGCCCATCAGACTCACAGCAGATCTCTCAGCAGAAACCCTACAAGCCAGAAGAGAATGGGGGCCAATATTCAACATCCTTAAAGAAAAGAACTTTCAACCCAGAATCTCCTATCCAGCCAAACTAAGCTTCATAAGTGAAGGAAAAATAAAATCCTTTGGGAACATGCAAGTACTCAGAGATTTCGTCACCACCAGGCCAGCTCTACAAGAGCTCCTGAAAGAGGCTCTACACATATAAAGGAACAACAAGTACCAGCTCAACTAAAGGGCAAAACAGCCAGCTAGCACCAAAATGGCAGTATCAAATTCACACATAACAATATTAACCCTAAATGTAAATGGACTAAATGCCCCAATCAAAAGACACAGACTGACAAATTGGATAAAAAGACAAAACCCATCGGTGTGCTGTATCCAGGAAACCCATCTCACATGCAAGGATACACAAAGGCTCAAAATAAAGGGATGGAGGAAGATTTACCAAGCAAATGGAGAGCAAAAAAAAGCAGGAGTTGCAATTCTCATCTCTGATAAATTAGACTTTAAAGCAACAAAGATCATAAGAGACAAAGAGGGACATTACATAATGGTAAAAGGATCAATGCAACAAGAAGAGCTAACGATCCTAAATATATACGCACCCAATACAGGAGCACCCAGATACATAAGGCAAGTTCTTAATGACTTACAAAGGGACTTAGACTCCCACACAATAATAGTGGGAGACTTTAACACCACGTTGTCAACATTAGACAGATCAACCAGACAGAAAATTAACAAGGATATCCAGGACTTGAACTCAGACCTGGACCAAGCAAACCTAATAGACATTTACAGAACTCTCCACCCAAAATCCACAGAATATACATTCTTCTCAGCACCACATCACACCTACTCTAAAATTGACCACATAATTGGGAGTAAATCACTCCTCAGCAAATGCAAAAGAACGGAAATCGTAACAAACAGTCTCTCAGACCAAAGTGCAATCAAGTTAGAACTCAGAATTCAAAAACTAACTCAGAACCGCACAGCTTCATGGAAACTGAACAACTTGCTCTTGAATGTTGACTGGATAAACAATGAAATGAAGGCAGAAATAAAGATGTTCTTCGAAACCAACGAAAATGAAGACACAACATACCAAAATCTCTGGGACACATTTAAAGCAGTATCTAGAGGAAAATATATAGCAATAAGTGCCCACATGAGAAGCAAGGAGAGATCAAAAATTAACACCCTATCGTCAAAACTGAAAGAGCTAGAGGAGCAAGATCAAAAAAACTCAAAGTCTAGCAGAAGACAAGAAATAGCTAAGATCAGAGCAGAACTGAAGGAGATAGAGACACAAAAAACCCTTCAAAAAATCAATAAATCCAGGAGCTGGTTTTTTGAAAAGATCAACAAAATAGACAGACCACTAGCCAGATTAATAAAAAAGAAAAGAGAGAATAACCAAATTGATGCAATAAAAAACGATAAAGGGGATATCTCCACAGATTCCACAGAAATTCAAACCATCATCAGAGATTATTACAAACAACTCTATGTACAAAAACTAATAAACCTGGAAGAAATGGATAAATTCCTGGACACTGGCCTCCTGCCAAGCCTAAACCAGGAAGAAGCCAAAACCCTGAACAGACCCATAACAAGGTCTGAAGTTGAGGCAGAAATTAAGAGCTTACCACCCAAAAAAAGCCCAGGTCCAGATGGGTTCACAGCTGAATTCTACCAGACATGCAAAGAGGAGCTGGTACCATTTCTTCTGAAACTATTCC
>NW_022439380.1:0-9744 GCF_009761245.1 Sapajus apella
AACCCTGGAGTCTCTGAGAATTGAGGAGCGAAACCTGGGACAGACCCTCCCTCATAGCCTTCACAGGAGAAACAAACAAACAATCCAAAATCCCTTGATTTCAGACTCCTGGCCTCCAGAACTGTAAGAAATCTCTGTGGTTGAAGCTACACAGTTTAGGGTACTTTGTTAAGGCAGCGCTGGGAAATGAATGCAGATTTCTTGGGGCATGCATCAACACTTCTGAAGGAAATGTGGGACGTGGCATGCTTGAACTTACAATTCATATCTTTCTCTACTCTGAATTCTTTTTTTCAGAGATGGTCTCACTCTGTCACCCAGGCTGGAGTGCAGTGGCACAAGCATGGCTCACTGCAGCCTCCACCTCATGGGCTCCAGCAATCCTCTTGCCTCAGCCTCCTGAGTAGCTGAGACTACAGGCACATGCCACTATGCCTAATTTTTAAAAAATGTTTTGTAGAGATGGGATCTTGTTATGTTGCCCAGGTTTACCTGGAACTCCTAGCCTCAAGTGATCTTTCCACCTTGGCCGCCCAAAATTCTGGGATTACATGTATAAGCCATTGGAACTGGCTTGTCTTTTTTTTTTTTTTTTTTTTTTTTCAAAGACAGAATCTTGCTCTATCGCCCAGGCTGGAGTGCAGGGACATGCTCTCAGCTCACTGCAACCTCCACCTCCTGGGTTCAAGCAATTCTTTTGCCTCAGCCTCCTGAGTAGCTCAGCTTATAGGCTTTTACCACAACACCCAGCTAATTTTTGTATTTTTATTAGACATGGAGTTTCACCACTGGGCCAGGCTGGTCTCGAACTGCTGACTTCAGGTGTTCTGCCCACTTCAGCCTCCCAAAATGCTGCAACTGTGGCTCACTGCAACCTCTGCTCCTGGGTTCAAGCAATTCTCCTGCCTCAGCCTCCCAAGTAGTTTGGATTACAGGTTGCTGCCACCATGTCCAGCCAGTTTTTGTACCTTTAGTAGAGATGGTGTTTCACCATGTTGGCCAGGCTGGTATTGAACGCCCAACTTCAGGTGATCCACCTGCCTCAGCCTCCCAAAGTGCTAGGATAACAGGCATAAGCCACTGTGCCCAGCCTTCTTCTATTATTATTACACTGCAATATATAATGAAATACTTACACAACTCACCTTAATGTAGAATCAGTGGGAGCCCTGAGCTTGTTTTTCTGAAACTAGATGGTCCCTTCTGGGGGTGACGGGAGGCAGTGACAGAACAGCAGGCATTGGATTCTCATAAGGAGCATGCAGTCCAGCTCCCTCGCATGTGATGTTTACAGTAGGGTTTGCGCTCCTATGAGACTCTAACAACGCCATTGATTTGACAGGAGGTGGATCACAGGTGGTGATGCCAGCAATAAGGAATGGCTGTGAACACAAATGAAGCCTCCCTCGCCCGCCTGCTGCTCACCTGCTGTGCTGCCTGCCCAGTTCCTAACAGATGAGCCAGGCGTGGTGGCTCACGCCTATAATCCCAGCACTTTGGGAGACTGAGGCAGGTGGATCAGTTGAGGTCAGGAGCTCGAGGCCAACCTGACTTCAGACATCCTGTCTCTACTAGAAATACAAAAATTAGCCTGGCATGGTGGCTCATACCTGTAATCCCAGCTACTTGGGAGTCTGAGGCAGGAAAGTTGCTTGAATCTGGGAGATGGAGGTTGCAGTGAGCCAAGATCATGCCATGGCATTCCAGCCTGGGCAACAAGAGCAAAACTTCGTATCAAAAAAAAAATGGCAGAGTGCAATGGCTCACACTTGTAATCCCAGCACTCTGGGAGAATGAGGAGGGTGAATCACCTGAGGTCAGGAGTTTGGGACCAGCCTGGCCAAAACGGTGAAACCCTGTCTCTACTAAAAATACAAAAATTAGCCAGGTGTGGTGATTCATGCCTGTAATCCCAGCTACTCAGTAGGCTGAAGCAGGAGAATTGCTTCAACCTCGGAGGTGGAGGTGATATTTACCCGAGATCGCACCGCTGCACAGAATGAGACTCTGTCTCAATGAAAACAAAAAGAAAAAAAAAAAAAAAACAGGCTACAGACTGGTACTGCTCTGTGGCCAGGAGGGTTGGGACCCCAGCTGTAGACAATATGTAATGATTAAATCTGGGTGACTGAGACAGTCATCACCTCTAATATTTATCTTTTGTTTTGGGAACACGAAAATCCTTCTGTTTTAGCTATCTTGAAATATTCAAATAAATTCTCATTCACTGTAATTTCCCTTGTGCACTATTGATTACTGCAATTTATTCCTTCTCTCTAGGACTTCTTGTCTTTCATTCATTCTTTTTAAAAATTATTTTTATTTATTTCTGAGACAGCCTCTCTCTTTCTGCCAGGCTAGAGTGCAGTGGCATGATCTCAACTCACTGCAACTTCCACCTCCTGGGTGCAGGCAATTCTCCTCCCTCAGCCTCCCAAGTAGCTGGGATTACAGGTGTACACCACCATTCCTAGCTAACTTCTGTATTTTTAATAGAGCTGGGGTTTCACCATGTTGTCCAGGCAGGTCTCAAACTCCTGACCTCAAGCAATCCACCAACCTTGGCCTCCCAAAGTGCTGGGATTACAGGCACGAGCTACAGCACCCGGCCATTCATTCATTCTTACATTCATTCATTCTATGAAAAACTACTGCCTGGTTATCACACATCTGGCAGGGTTCCAGGCTCTGGGGAAACAGCAATGAGCAAAACAAAGTTGCTGCTCTCTCTTTTTTTTTTTTGGGGGGGACGGAGTTTCGCTCTTGTTACCCAGGCTGGAGTGCAATGGCGCGATCTCGGCCCACCGCAACCTCCGCCTCCTGGGTTCAGGCAATTCTCCTGTCTCAGCCTCCTGAGTAGCTGGGATTACAAGCACGTGCCACCATGCCCAGCTAATTTTTTGTATTTTTAGTAGAGACGGGGTTTCACCGTGTTGACCAGGATGGTCTTGATCTCTTGACCTCGTGATCCACCCGCCTTGGCCTCCCAAAGTGCTGGGATTACAGGCTTGAGCCACCACGCCCGGCACCCAGTTGCTGCTCTCTTAATGGATCCATCATTCTAATGAGGGGGAAAGAGACAGGCGATCCATAAACAAACCATTAACACAGACAGCACATCAGGTGCAGAGCGCTATGAAGAATAAATACTAAAGCAGGTATGGCCTGGTGTGGTGGCTCACACCTGTAATCCCAGCACTTTGGGAGGCTGAGGTGGATGGCTCCCTTGAGGTTAGGAGTTCAAGACCAGCCTGGCCAACATGGTGAAATGCCATCTCTACTACAAGTACAAAAAAAGAGCCAGGCATGGTGGCACCTGCCTGTAATCCTAGCTACTCAGGAGGCTGAGGTGGGAGGGTTGCTTGAACTTGGAAGGCGGAGGTTGCAGTGAGCTGACATTGCATCACTGCACTCCAGCCTGGGGAACAGAGCAAGACTCTTGTCTTCAAAAATAAAAAAGGAAAGAGAAAGTCAGGTGCAGGTGTAGAGTGCATTACCATGAGCAGGGGTGCTGCGGTGGTGGTGAAGGTGGTCAGGAAAGGCCTCTCTGTGAAGGTGATAGACATGAGGGCTGAGCCTGGGGACTCCTGGGGAGAGCAGCACTCCAGGGCACTAGGTGTTGGTGCCATTTGTGGTCCTTCTGTTTTATTTTGTTTTTGAGACAGTCTTGCTCTGTCACCCAGGCTGGAGTGAAGTGGCACAATCTCAGCTCACTGTAATCTCCACCACCCAGGTTCAAGCCACCTCAGCCTCCCAAAGAGCTGGGATGACAGGCGTGAGCCACTGCACCTGGCCTATGCATCAATATGTTTAAATTCTTCTGAAAGCTGTGCTTTAGGAAGAGTGTTCTGACAGCCATAGGAAATAAATGACAGAATGGCAGGACAAGGATTACATCAGTGATAGCGTGGCTGTGGACATCTGCCGGCCAGCAGCAGGGAAGCCATTAATACCCCGGATTCTACCTCTGCAGCCCACCTGCACCTGAACCCTCGTCCCCACATATAGAAACCTGGAACTCTCAGAACAGCAGACCTCATCAGCCACTGCCACCTTCACCAGAATGATGTGATTAATTCGTTCACACAGAAGACAGCAGGAACCCTGATAGAACAGGATCCAGAATGTGTGGGTTTTGATGGACAGGGTGGTAGGATCTGGGAGGCTCCACCTACCTCACCCCCTGACCCCCACACTCCTTCCCCAGTCCTGCTCGGCATAGAGGCTAGAGTGACATCACCAGAAATGTAGACGCTTGGAAGGACACCAGCGACACGGAGAAGAGGAGGCCGGAGGTCCGCAAGGCGCCCAGCTCCTGGCCCCAGATGCCCAGGACTCTGTCCAGAAAGGCTCCTTCTCAGCCATGGAACTTGATGGTCCTCGAGTTCCTGAGGATGGAGCTGGTGAGATGGGCCCGCGAGTCCTTCTGCCTCATTTGCTCTCCTGGGATTGGAGGGAAGAGAGAGATGAAAACACAGCCGGTCTAGAATTCTCCCCTACACCATGACAGTCACCCTGCAACAAATCCCACTGATCTCACCAAGTGCGTCCCAAAGCTGTCTGCCTCTCTGCATCTCTGACCCTCAGACCTGACCCATCCACCATCATCCTGTGCTTGGACCCCTGCAGGAGCTGACCCGGGACCACTGCCCTGTGGAGGCAGTTTCTGATGCCCGGAGAACAGAGGCTGCCCCCTGAGCCCACCTGTGGATGGCGCCATCAGGAAGGCTAGGTGGAGGTGGGTAATGCCTGAGCTACATCTTTTTTTTTTCTTTCACATTTTTGGTGGAGTTAGGGGGATCTCACTATGTTGCCCAGGTTGGCCTCAAGCTCTTGAACTCAAGTGATCCTCTGCCCCCAGCTTTCTAAAGTGCTGGGATTACAGCCTGAGCTAAACATTAAATGACCAGGAGGTGGGTGCTGGGCAGGCAGAGGAAAGGGGGATAGAGCCGGGAAGATGGAGGGGAGGCTTTCAGACAGGGGGCAGCAGAAACCCAGACACAGGGAGCAGCATGACTCGGAGGACACTCAGTGTGGCCAGAGGAGTGCGTAGGCAGGGTCACTAGGCACTTTAGCGTCAGGCAGGAGTTTGGGGTCTCCCGTGCTTCACCGAGGGAGGGGGGCATCATCAGAAGGCAGCTGCCTGGAGGAGGTTTTTTTTATTTTTTGAGATGGAGTCTTGCTCTGTTACCAGGTTGGAGTGCAGTGGCACGATCTCGGCTCACTGTAACTTTTGCCTCCCTGTTCAAGTGATTCTCCTGCCCGAGATTCTAGAGTAGCTAGGATTATAGGTGCCTGACACCATGCTCAGCTAATCTTTGTATTTCTTAATAGAGATGGCATTTTGCCATTTTGACCAGGCTGTTTTGGAACTCCTGACCTCAGGTGATCAGCCTGCCTCGACCTCCCAAAGTGCTGGGATTACAGGTGTGAGCCACCATGCCTGAAGGAGGCCATGCAGGAGGCTGGAGAAACAGTCCAAGTGACAGATGGATATTGGGACAGTTGGGACTAGAGAGGAAATAAGTTCCTTTCCTCCATCCGCCTTTCCTCCCTCCCTCCCTCTCTCCCGCCTTTCTTTCCTTTCTTCCCTACTCCTTTCTTCCGCTCTCCTGCCCTTTTGTTCTTCCCTCTCCTTTTCCCCTCCCTCCTCCCTTTCTTCCTTCCCTCCCTCATTCATTCTCTTCCTCTTTCAACTCTTTCCTTCCTTCCATCTGTCCTCCCCTTTCCTATCTTTCCTTCCCTCCCTCCTTTTCCCTCCTCCCCTCCCTCCTTCCTTCCGTAGTTCTCAAACACTGATCCAGCACCTTCTGCATGCCGAGCACTAACTAGTTACTGAGTCTGCCACAGGGAGTGGCCCGTGCTGCTGCGGAGCTTCCAGGCTTCCAGTCTAAGGAGAGCGAGGCCATTACCCCTGCCAGGTGCTTCCTGCAGGGCCCTATAGGAAGTGGGAAGTGCTGGGGAAAAGCAAAAATGAACCCAGGACAGGCCAAGGAAGGGATATGCTGGAAGGAGAGGGATGGGCGGGCCGTGTCCTTGCTGGACGGTGGTGAGGGAGGCAGCCCAGACTGCAGGGGGTGCTGGAGGGGACAAGGGTCTTCTGGAGTGAGGGTGGTCCAGGGCGGAGGAAACAGCTAAAGCAGATGCCTGGAGAGATGTGTGAACATCAGACAGGTGTGAGGATGGGGAAGGGGGGTAGGTGGGAAAGGGAGGGAGATGGGTGGAAGGTGAGGCTGGAGGCAATGAGGCAGCTCAGGGCAAGCCTGGTGGCTCAGGCCGAGGAAAATGGGGCCGCTGTGGGTCTGAGCAGAGGAGGGTGCAATAGATTCAGCTCACACAGGTCTCCTGTGGCTGGAAGCGGAGAGAGGCTGGGGCAGAAATAGGGAGTGAGCCAGAGCCTTGCTGTTGGATGCATTTTCAAAGTGATGTCAAGCAAATCTGCTGACTGATGGGGTGCAGGAGAAAAAGGCATTGATCTGACCCAGGGCCTGGGGCCTGAACACTGAAGAGAGGAGCCGCCATCCACTACGATGGGGAAGGAGCGGGGCAGGTCTACACAATGAGCAACTCACAGAGACAAGAACAAAGCCAGACCCGCCGGCTCCCACTCAGCTCTCCCCTCCCCATCGCCCACACCAGGGCCTCTGTCTTCCTCCCTACTTCCTGCCTGGTCTGTCCCTTTCCCAAAAGCCGAACCTGACTGTGATTCCTCTTCTTGGTGATGAAGTAATTCAGAGGGAGGAGGCTCAGGAAGACAGCGATGGTGGAGGGACCCAGGAGCTGGGGACAGAGGGAACAGAATGTCAGGAGATCCCGAGGAGCCCAGCTGCCAGAGGCATGTGAACCACAGCAACTCCATCTTGAATAGGAGCTGGGTAAAAGGAGGTTGAGACCTACTGGGCTGCATTTCCAGGTGGTGAAGGCTTTCTAAGTCACAGGGTGAGACAGGAGGTCAGGTCACAAAGACCTTGCCAGTAAAACAGGCTGCAGTAAAGAAGCCAGTCCAAATCCCACCAAAACCAAGATGGCCAGGAGAGTGACCTCTGGTCGTCCTCACTGCTACATTGCCACCAGCGCCATGACAGTTTACAAATGCCATGGCAACATCAGAAAGTTGCCCTATATAATCTAACAAACGGGAGTCATGAATAGTCTACCCCTCATTCAGCATGTCATGGAGAAATAACCCTAAAGATGGACACCAGTGCCCTTTGGGCTACTCTATGGAGTAACCATTCTATCTTTACTTTCCTAAAAAACTTGCTTTTTCAGGAAAGAATAAACTTGCTCTGTGGCTCACACCAGTAATCCCAGCACTTTGGGAGGCTGAGGCAGGCGGATCACCTAAGGTCAAGAGTTTGAGGTCAGCCTGGCCAACATGGTGAAACCCCATCTCTACTAGAAATATAAAAATTAGCCAGGTGTGGTGGCAAGCACCTGTGATCCCAGCTACTCAGGAGGCTGAAGCAGGAAAATCACTTGAACCAGGGAGGCGTAGGTTGTAGTGAGCCAAGATCACACCACTGCCCTCTCTCTATGTTGGGCAACAGAGTGAGAGTCCATCTCAAAAAAAAAAATATATATATATATGTGTGTATATATATATATAAACCCAACCAACCAACCAAAAAAATGTGCTTTCACTTTACGGACTCACACTGAATTGTTTCTTGCACGAGATCCAAGAACCCTCCCTAGGGTCTGGATTGGGTCCCCTTTCCTGCAACACAGCTGCAGATCCTGAAGAGGGTCAGACTTGGATCCTAAGATGGGGAGTCAGGGAATGTGATAAGGGCAGCCACCAGGTCCCAGGGACCTGAGCTCATGGGGTTCTGCTGGCTCAAGAGGCGCCTGCTGAAGATGGGTTCCTTCAATGTCAGGGAAGGGAATGGCCCACTTACATGATGTGGAGAGAGTCATATTCAAGACAGAACATGCACACACAGGAGTAGGACTGGGGGGTGTTCCTGGCCACAACAGTGAAGTTGAGACTGCTGGAATCAGGACTGGGTTCAAATCCTGACTCTGACGATTGTGAGGGTGGCCTTGGGGCAAGTCACCTCCCTAATGTGCAGTTCCCTTGTCTGCAAAATGGGAACAGAGGTGTCCTCATTTTGCATGTTTGCTTATTGCATTTAAGTATTTTCCTAATCTTCATTTCACCCTCATGAGCGTTGTCAGACTTAGCAAATCAACATACAGATGCACAGTTACCTTTGAAGACAAAGAGTGAATAAGGTTTTAGTTTAAGCCTCGTGCATTATTTGGGACATACGCTGAGAGTCCAAAACTCTCACTTCACTGAATGTCCTGTGTTTTCTCTGGGAACCCTACTCCTCACCAATGTGGTGCTTTTGGGATAGTTATATTCCCTCTCTCAGCTTTGGTTTCTATTTCTGGAAAATGTGGAAGTGGGGGAGTAGAATAAATGATTTTTAAGATGCTGTGACTTCCTGAGAGTCCTTCACAGGTTACTTGAACCCATTCTCTCACCAAGACCCACCCCAACTCTAGTCTGCATGCCTCAGTTTCCCCTCTCTGTCCTTAGGAATACTATTTTTTTTTTTGAGATGGCGTCTCGCTCTGTTACCCAGGCTGGAGTGCAGTGTCACAATCTTGGCCAACTGCAACCTCTGCTTCGCAGCCAATTCTCCTGTCTCAGCCTCCCTGGCAGCTGGGATTACAGATGTGCATCACTATGCCTGGCTAATTTTTGTATTTTTAGTACAGACAGGGTTTCACCATGTTGCCAGACTGGTCTCGAACTTCTGGCCTCAAGTGATCTACCCACCTCAGCCTCCCTAAGTGCTGGGATTACAGGTTTGACCCACCCCACACAGCTCAAAGAAAGGAGAACACTATTTTCTAATTTTGGATCGGTTTGTTTTATTTATGCAGCAATGGCGCCACCTGGTGGCTGCTTGGAGAAGTGCCCTGAGGGTAAACCGCCCACAGCAAGGGTTGGAAAAACACTCAAGGGAATCTGACAGAAGATGACCATCTCTCTCTGGGGGAAAAATGGTTCATTAAACTGTAGCAACCCCAGTATCCACCCCTCCTTCACCAGGATCTCATGGCGATGTTAGGAGCTGTCTACGAAGAGGCAGGAAAAGTGCACAGGGAAAGTGACACGGTGCATTATTATTATTATTATTATTATTTTGAGGTGGAGTCTTGCTCTTTCCCTCAGGCTGGAGTGCAATGGTGTGATCCCGTGTAACTGCAACTTACGCATCCCGGGTTCAAGCGATTATCCTGCCTCAGCCTCCTTAGTAACTAGGATTACAGGCACCTGCCGCACCATGCCTGGCTAATTTTTGTATTTTTGGTAGAGATGAGGTTTTGCGATGTTGGCCAGGCTGGTCTCGAACTCCTGACCTCAAGTGATCCACCTGCCTCAGCCTCCTAAAGTGCTGAAATTACAGGCATGGGCCACCGCACACGGCCTAGTCTCTGATTTTTAGCAACGATGGTGTCAACCTGGTCAATTGCCCTGAATTTTCCCATGTTCTTCCTCTCTCCTCTCTCTTCCTAATGATAATATGTATGCACTGCACACCAACCACTCTCTGAGTGCCTTCAATTGTACTTGCTAAGCACCTATTGTTTGCAAGGCCCTGCAATACAAAGTGAAGGCATTAGAAAATGTCCTGGTCCCTAGTATTGGCAAAAACAATCATATGCATTTGCATTTCATTTTTTTTTCAAGTATTCAATTATAATCAAAATGCCACCAACATTTTT
>NW_022439381.1:0-9743 GCF_009761245.1 Sapajus apella
AACCCTGGAGTCTCTGAGAATTGAGGAGCGAAACCTGGGACAGACCCTCCCTCATAGCCTTCACAGGAGAAACAAACAAACAATCCAAAATCCCTTGATTTCAGACTCCTGGCCTCCAGAACTGTAAGAAATCTCTGTGGTTGAAGCTACACAGTTTAGGGTACTTTGTTAAGGCAGCGCTGGGAAATGAATGCAGATTTCTTGGGGCATGCATCAACACTTCTGAAGGAAATGTGGGACGTGGCATGCTTGAACTTACAATTCATATCTTTCTCTACTCTGAATTCTTTTTTTCAGAGACGGTCTCACTCTGTCACCCAGGCTGGAGTGCAGTGGCACAAGCATGGCTCACTGCAGCCTCCACCTCATGGGCTCCAGCAATCCTCTTGCCTCAGCCTCCTGAGTAGCTGAGACTACAGGCACATGCCACTATGCCTAATTTTTAAAAAATGTTTTGTAGAGATGGGATCTTGTTATGTTGCCCAGGTTTACCTGGAACTCCTAGCCTCAAGTGATCTTTCCACCTTGGCCGCCCAAAATTCTGGGATTACATGTATAAGCCATTGGAACTGGCTTGTCTTTTTTTTTTTTTTTTTTTTTTTTCAAAGACAGAATCTTGCTCTATCGCCCAGGCTGGAGTGCAGGGACATGCTCTCAGCTCACTGCAACCTCCACCTCCTGGGTTCAAGCAATTCTTTTGCCTCAGCCTCCTGAGTAGCTCAGCTTATAGGCTTTTACCACAACACCCAGCTAATTTTTGTATTTTTATTAGACATGGAGTTTCACCACTGGGCCAGGCTGGTCTCGAACTGCTGACTTCAGGTGTTCTGCCCACTTCAGCCTCCCAAAATGCTGCAACTGTGGCTCACTGCAACCTCTGCTCCTGGGTTCAAGCAATTCTCCTGCCTCAGCCTCCCAAGTAGTTTGGATTACAGGTTGCTGCCACCATGTCCAGCCAGTTTTTGTACCTTTAGTAGAGATGGTGTTTCACCATGTTGGCCAGGCTGGTATTGAACGCCCAACTTCAGGTGATCCACCTGCCTCAGCCTCCCAAAGTGCTAGGATAACAGGCATAAGCCACTGTGCCCAGCCTTCTTCTATTATTATTACACTGCAATATATAATGAAATACTTACACAACTCACCTTAATGTAGAATCAGTGGGAGCCCTGAGCTTGTTTTTCTGAAACTAGATGGTCCCTTCTGGGGGTGACGGGAGGCAGTGACAGAACAGCAGGCATTGGATTCTCATAAGGAGCATGCAGTCCAGCTCCCTCGCATGTGATGTTTACAGTAGGGTTTGCGCTCCTATGAGACTCTAACAACGCCATTGATTTGACAGGAGGTGGAGCACAGGTGGTGATGCCAGCAATAAGGAATGGCTGTGAACACAAATGAAGCCTCCCTCGCCCGCCCGCTGCTCACCTGCTGTGCTGCCTGCCCAGTTCCTAACAGATGAGCCAGGCGTGGTGGCTCACGCCTATAATCCCAGCACTTTGGGAGACTGAGGCAGGTGGATCAGCTGAGGTCAGGAGCTCGAGGCCAACCTGACTTCAGACATCCTGTCTCTACTAGAAATACAAAAATTAGCCTGGCATGGTGGCTCATACCTGTAATCCCAGCTACTTGGGAGTCTGAGGCAGGAAAGTTGCTTGAATCTGGGAGATGGAGGTTGCAGTGAGCCAAGATCATGCCATGGCATTCCAGCCTGGGCAACAAGAGCAAAACTTCGTATCAAAAAAAAATGGCAGAGTGCAATGGCTCACACTTGTAATCCCAGCACTCTGGGAGAATGAGGAGGGTGAATCACCTGAGGTCAGGAGTTTGGGACCAGCCTGGCCAAAACGGTGAAACCCTGTCTCTACTAAAAATACAAAAATTAGCCAGGTGTGGTGATTCATGCCTGTAATCCCAGCTACTCAGTAGGCTGAAGCAGGAGAATTGCTTCAACCTCGGAGGTGGAGGTGATATTTACCCGAGATCGCACCGCTGCACAGAATGAGACTCTGTCTCAATGAAAACAAAAAGAAAAAAAAAAAAAAAACAGGCTACAGACTGGTACTGCTCTGTGGCCAGGAGGGTTGGGACCCCAGCTGTAGACAATATGTAATGATTAAATCTGGGTGACTGAGACAGTCATCACCTCTAATATTTATCTTTTGTTTTGGGAACATGAAAATCCTTCTGTTTTAGCTATCTTGAAATATTCAAATAAATTCTCATTCACTGTAATTTCCCTTGTGCACTATTGATTACTGCAATTTATTCCTTCTCTCTAGGACTTCTTGTCTTTCATTCATTCTTTTTAAAAATTATTTTTATTTATTTCTGAGACAGCCTCCCTCTTTCTGCCAGGCTAGAGTGCAGTGGCATGATCTCAACTCACTGCAACTTCCACCTCCTGGGTGCAGGCAATTCTCCTCCCTCAGCCTCCCAAGTAGCTGGGATTACAGGTGTACACCACCATTCCTAGCTAACTTCTGTATTTTTAATAGAGCTGGGGTTTCACCATGTTGTCCAGGCAGGTCTCAAACTCCTGACCTCAAGCAATCCACCAACCTTGGCCTCCCAAAGTGCTGGGATTACAGGCACGAGCTACAGCACCCGGCCATTCATTCATTCTTACATTCATTCATTCTATGAAAAACTACTGCCTGGCTATCACACATCTGGCAGGGTTCCAGGCTCTGGGGAAACAGCAATGAGCAAAACAAAGTTGCTGCTCTCTCTTTTTTTTTTTGGGGGGGGACGGAGTTTCGCTCTTGTTACCCAGGCTGGAGTGCAATGGCGCGATCTCGGCCCACCGCAACCTCCGCCTCCTGGGTTCAGGCAATTCTCCTGTCTCAGCCTCCTGAGTAGCTGGGATTACAAGCACGTGCCACCATGCCCAGCTAATTTTTTGTATTTTTAGTAGAGACGGGGTTTCACCGTGTTGACCAGGATGGTCTTGATCTCTTGACCTCGTGATCCACCCGCCTTGGCCTCCCAAAGTGCTGGGATTACAGGCTTGAGCCACCATGCCCGGCACCCAGTTGCTGCTCTCTTAATGGATCCATCATTCTAATGAGGGGGAAAGAGACAGGCGATCCATAAACAAACCATTAACACAGACAGCACATCAGGTGCAGAGCGCTATGAAGAATAAATACTAAAGCAGGTATGGCCTGGTGTGGTGGCTCACACCTGTAATCCCAGCACTTTGGGAGGCTGAGGTGGATGGCTCCCTTGAGGTTAGGAGTTCAAGACCAGCCTGGCCAACATGGTGAAATGCCATCTCTACTACAAGTACAAAAAAAGAGCCAGGCATGGTGGCACCTGCCTGTAATCCTAGCTACTCAGGAGGCTGAGGTGGGAGGGTTGCTTGAACTTGGAAGGCGGAGATTGCAGTGAGCTGACATTGCATCACTGCACTCCAGCCTGGGGAACAGAGCAACACTCTTGTCTTCAAAAATAAAAAAGGAAAGAGAAAGTCAGGTGCAGGTGTAGAGTGCATTACCATGAGCAGGGGTGCTGCGGTGGTGGTGAAGGTGGTCAGGAAAGGCCTCTCTGTGAGGGTGATAGACATGAGGGCTGAGCCTGGGGACTCCTGGGGAGAGCAGCACTCCAGGGCACTAGGTGTTGGTGCCATTTGTGGTCCTTCTGTTTTATTTTGTTTTTGAGACAGTCTTGCTCTGTCACCCAGGCTGGAGTGAAGTGGCACAATCTCAGCTCACTGTAAACTCCACCACCCAGGTTCAAGCCACCTCAGCCTCCCAAAGAGCTGGGATGACAGGCGTGAGCCACTGCACCTGGCCTATGCATCAATATGTTTAAATTCTTCTGAAAGCTGTGCTTTAGGAAGAGTGTTCTGACAGCCATAGGAAATAAATGACAGAATGGCAGGACAAGGATTACATCAGTGATAGCGTGGCTGTGGACATCTGCCGGCCAGCAGCAGGGAAGCCATTAAGACCCCGGATTCTACCTCTGCAGCCCACCTGCACCTGAACCCTCGTCCCCACATATAGAAACCTGGAACTCTCAGAACAGCAGACCTCATCAGCCGCTGCCACCTTCACCAGAATGATGTGATTAATTCGTTCACACAGAAGACAGCAGGAACCCTGATAGAACAGGATCCAGAATGTGTGGGTTTTGATGGACAGGGTGGTAGGATCTGGGAGGCTCCACCTACCTCACCCCCTGACCCCCACACTCCTTCCCCAGTCCTGCTCGGCATAGAGGCTAGAGTGACATCACCAGAAATGTAGACGCTTGGAAGGACACCAGCGACACGGAGAAGAGGAGGCCGGAGGTCCGCAAGGCGCCCAGCTCCTGGCCCCAGATGCCCAGGACTCTGTCCAGAAAGGCTCCTTCTCAGCCATGGAACTTGATGGTCCTCGAGTTCCTGAGGATGGAGCTGGTGAGATGGGCCCGCGAGTCCTTCTGCCTCATTTGCTCTCCTGGGATTGGAGGGAAGAGAGAGATGAAAACACGGCCGGTCTAGAATTCTCCCCTACACCATGACAGTCACCCTGCAACAAATCCCACTGATCTCACCAAGTGCGTCCCAAAGCTGTCTGCCTCTCTGCATCTCTGACCCTCAGACCTGACCCATCCACCATCATCCTGTGCTTGGACCCCTGCAGGAGCTGACCCGGGACCACTGCCCTGTGGAGGCAGTTTCTGATGCCCGGAGAACAGAGGCTGCCCCCTGAGCCCACCTGTGGATGGCGCCATCAGGAAGGCTAGGTGGAGGTGGGTAATGCCTGAGCTACATCTTTTTTTTTTCTTTCACATTTTTGGTGGAGTTAGGGGGATCTCACTATGTTGCCCAGGTTGGCCTCAAGCTCTTGAACTCAAGTGATCCTCTGCCCCCAGCTTTCTAAAGTGCTGGGATTACAGCCTGAGCTAAACATTAAATGACCAGGAGGTGGGTGCTGGGCAGGCAGAGGAAAGGGGGATAGAGCCGGGAAGATGGAGGGGAGGCTTTCAGACAGGGGGCAGCAGAAACCCAGACACAGGGAGCAGCATGACTCGGAGGACACTCAGTGTGGCCAGAGGAGTGCGTAGGCAGGGTCACTAGGCACTTTAGCGTCAGGCAGGAGTTTGGGGTCTCCCGTGCTTCACCGAGGGAGGGGGGCATCATCAGAAGGCAGCTGCCTGGAGGAGGTTTTTTTTATTTTTTGAGATGGAGTCTTGCTCTGTTACCAGGTTGGAGTGCAGTGGCACGATCTCGGCTCACTGTAACTTTTGCCTCCCTGTTCAAGTGATTCTCCTGCCCGAGATTCTAGAGTAGCTAGGATTATAGGTGCCTGACACCATGCTCAGCTAGTCTTTGTATTTCTTAATAGAGATGGCATTTTGCCATTTTGACCAGGCTGTTTTGGAACTCCTGACCTCAGGTGATCAGCCTGCCTCGACCTCCCAAAGTGCTGGGATTACAGGTGTGAGCCACCATGCCTGAAGGAGGCCACGCAGGAGGCTGGAGAAACAGTCCAAGTGACAGATGGATATTGGGACAGTTGGGACTAGAGAGGAAATAAGTTCCTTTCCTCCATCCCCCTTTCCTCCCTCCCTCCCTCTCTCCCGCCTTTCTTTCCTTTCTTCCCTACTCCTTTCTTCCGCTCTCCTGCCCTTTTGTTCTTCCCTCTCCTTTTCCCCTCCCTCCTCCCTTTCTTCCTTCCCTCCCTCATTCATTCTCTTCCTCTTTCAACTCTTTCCTTCCTTCCATCTGTCCTCCCCTTTCCTATCTTTCCTTCCCTCCCTCCTTTTCACTCCTCCCCTCCCTCCTTCCTTCCGTAGTTCTCAAACACTGATCCAGCACCTTCTGCATGCCGAGCACTAACTAGTTACTGAGTCTGCCACAGGGAGTGGCCCGTGCTGCTGCGGAGCTTCCAGGCTTCCAGTCTAAGGAGAGCGAGGCCATTACCCCTGCCAGGTGCTTCCTGCAGGGCCCTATAGGAAGTGGGAAGTGCTGGGGAAAAGCAAAAACGAACCCAGGACAGGCCAAGGAAGGGATATGCTGGAAGGAGAGGGATGGGCGGGCCGTGTCCTTGCTGGACGGTGGTGAGGGAGGCGGCCCAGACTGCAGGGGGTGCTGGAGGGGACAAGGGTCTTCTGGAGTGAGGGTGGTCCAGGGCGGAGGAAACAGCTAAAGCAGACGCCTGGAGAGATGTGTGAACATCAGACAGGTGTGAGGATGGGGAAGGGGGGTAGGTGGGAAAGGGAGGGAGATGGGTGGAAGGGGAGGCTGGAGGCAATGAGGCAGCTCAGGGCAAGCCTGGTGGCTCAGGCCGAGGAAAATGGGGCCGCTGTGGGTCTGAGCAGAGGAGGGTGCAATGGATTCAGCTCACACAGGTCTCCTGTGGCTGGAAGCGGAGAGAGGCTGGGGCAGAAATAGGGAGTGAGCCAGAGCCTTGCTGTTGGATGCATTTTCAAAGTGATGTCAAGCAAATCTGCTGACTGATGGGGTGCAGGAGAAAAAGGCATTGATCTGACCCAGGGCCTGGGGCCTGAACACTGAAGAGAGGAGCCGCCATCCACTGCAATGGGGAAGGAGCGGGGCAGGTCTACACAATGAGCAACTCACAGAGACAAGAACAAAGCCAGACCCGCCGGCTCCCACTCAGCTCTCCCCTCCCCATCGCCCACACCAGGGCCTCTGTCTTCCTCCCTACTTCCTGCCTGGTCTGTCCCTTTCCCAAAAGCCGAACCTGACTGTGATTCCTCTTCTTGGTGATGAAGTAATTCAGAGGGAGGAGGCTCAGGAAGACAGCGATGGTGGAGGGACCCAGGAGCTGGGGACAGAGGGAACAGAATGTCAGGAGATCCCGAGGAGCCCAGCTGCCAGAGGCATGTGAACCACAGCAACTCCATCTTGAATAGGAGCTGGGTAAAAGGAGGTTGAGACCTACTGGGCTGCATTTCCAGGTGGTGAAGGCATTCTAAGTCACAGGGTGAGACAGGAGGTCAGGTCACAAAGACCTTGCCAGTAAAACAGGCTGCAGTAAAGAAGCCAGTCCAAATCCCACCAAAACCAAGATGGCCAGGAGAGTGACCTCTGGTCGTCCTCACTGCTACATTGCCACCAGCGCCATGACAGTTTACAAATGCCATGGCAACATCAGAAAGTTGCCCTATATAATCTAACAAACGGGAGTCATGAATAGTCTACCCCTCATTCAGCATGTCATGGAGAAATAACCCTAAAGATGGGCACCAGTGCCCTTTGGGCTACTCTATGGAGTAACCATTCTATCTTTACTTTCCTAAAAAACTTGCTTTTTCAGGAAAGAATAAACTTGCTCTGTGGCTCACACCAGTAATCCCAGCACTTTGGGAGGCTGAGGCAGGCGGATCACCTAAGGTCAAGAGTTTGAGGTCAGCCTGGCCAACATGGTGAAACCCCATCTCTACTAGAAATATAAAAATTAGCCAGGTGTGGTGGCAAGCACCTGTGATCCCAGCTACTCAGGAGGCTGAAGCAGGAAAATCACTTGAACCAGGGAGGCGTAAGTTGTAGTGAGCCAAGATCACACCACTGCCCTCTCTCTATGTTGGGCAACAGAGTGAGAGTCCATCTCAAAAAAAAAATATATATATATATGTGTATATATATATATATATAAACCCAACCAACCAACCAAAAAAATGTGCTTTCACTTTACGGACTCACACTGAATTGTTTCTTGCACGAGATCCAAGAACCCTCCCTAGGGTCTGGATTGGGTCCCCTTTCCCTGTAACACAGCTGCAGATCCTGAAGAGGGTCAGACTTGGATCCTAAGATGGGGAGTCAGGGAATGTGATAAGGGCAGCCACCAGGTCCCAGGGACCTGAGCTCATGGGGTTCTGCTGGCTCAAGAGGCGCCTGCTGAAGATGGGTTCCTTCAATGTCAGGGAAGGGAATGGCCCACTTACATGATGTGGAGAGAGTCATATTCAAGACAGAACATGCACACACAGGAGTAGGACTGGGGGGTGTTCCTGGCCACAACAGTGAAGTTGAGACTGCTGGAATCAGGACTGGGTTCAAATCCTGACTCTGACGATTGTGAGGGTGGCCTTGGGGCAAGTCACCTCCCTAATGTGCAGTTCCCTTGTCTGCAAAATGGGAACAGAGGTGTCCTCATTTTGCATGTTTGCTTATTGCATTTAAGTATTTTCCTAATCTTCATTTCACCCTCATGAGCGTTGTCAGACTTAGCAAATCAACATACAGATGCACAGTTACCTTTGAAGACAAAGAGTGAATAAGGTTTTAGTTTAAGCCTCGTGCATTATTTGGGACATACGCTGAGAGTCCAAAACTCTCACTTCACTGAATGTCCTGTGTTTTCTCTGGGAACCCTACTCCTCACCAATGTGGTGCTTTTGGGATAGTTATATTCCCTCTCTCAGCTTTGGTTTCTATTTCTGGAAAATGTGGAAGTGGGGGAGTAGAATAAATGATTTTTAAGATGCTGTGACTTCCTGAGAGTCCTTCACAGGTTACTTGAACCCATTCTCTCACCAAGACCCACCCCAACTCTAGTCTGCATGCCTCAGTTTCCCCTCTCTGTCCTTAGGAATACTATTTTTTTTTTGAGATGGCGTCTCGCTCTGTTACCCAGGCTGGAGTGCAGTGTCACAATCTTGGCCAACTGCAACCTCTGCTTCGCAGCCAATTCTCCTGTCTCAGCCTCCCTGGCAGCTGGGATTACAGATGTGCATCACTATGCCTGGCTAATTTTTGTATTTTTAGTACAGACAGGGTTTCACCATGTTGCCAGACTGGTCTCGAACTTCTGGCCTCAAGTGATCTACCCACCTCAGCCTCCCTAAGTGCTGGGATTACAGGTTTGACCCACCCCACACAGCTCAAAGAAAGGAGAACACTATTTTCTAATTTTGGATCGGTTTGTTTTATTTATGCAGCAATGGCGCCACCTGGTGGCTGCTTGGAGAAGTGCCCTGAGGGTAAACCGCCCACAGCAAGGGTTGGAAAAACACTCAAGGGAATCTGACAGAAGATGACCATCTCTCTCTGGGGGAAAAATGGTTCATTAAACTGTAGCAACCCCAGTATCCACCCCTCCTTCACCAGGATCTCATGGCGATGTTAGGAGCTGTCTACGAAGAGGCAGGAAAAGTGCACAGGGAAAGTGACACGGTGCATTATTATTATTATTATTATTATTTTGAGGTGGAGTCTTGCTCTTTCCCTCAGGCTGGAGTGCAATGGTGTGATCCCGTGTAACTGCAACTTACGCATCCCGGGTTCAAGCGATTATCCTGCCTCAGCCTCCTTAGTAACTAGGATTACAGGCACCTGCCGCACCATGCCTGGCTAATTTTTGTATTTTCGGTAGAGATGAGGTTTTGCGATGTTGGCCAGGCTGGTCTCGAACTCCTGACCTCAAGTGATCCACCTGCCTCAGCCTCCTAAAGTGCTGAAATTACAGGCATGAGCCACCGCACACGGCCTAGTCTCTGATTTTTAGCAACGATGGTGTCAACCTGGTCAATTGCCCTGAATTTTCCCATGTTCTTCCTCTCTCCTCTCTCTTCCTAATGATAATATGTATGCACTGCACACCAACCACTCTCTGAGTGCCTTCAATTGTACTTGCTAAGCACCTATTGTTTGCAAGGCCCTGCAATACAAAGTGAAGGCATTAGAAAATGTCCTGGTCCCTAGTATTGGCAAAAACAATCATATGCATTTGCATTTCATTTTTTTTCAAGTATTCAATTATAATCAAAATGCCACCAACATTTTT
>NW_022439382.1:0-7806 GCF_009761245.1 Sapajus apella
CACATTCAGAGTAGCTATGTCAAAAGAATCTCTGTGTGGCAATGACACTGAATGATACTGTCATCAAGCAAAGGAATGAGAAAGCCACTGCCCATGTCAAGAAAAAAAGTGGGCCACTAAAAGTCATGCTACTTTCTGCCACCAACAATATTAGTGATGCTGCAAAGGCTCCAATTTTAGTAAATCAGCACCCACTTTTGTGTTAAATACCAGCAATAAATTTGCTCAGCCTCACATCAGTGGTATGTTATAATAAATAATATGGGCAGGCAAGCAGTTTATATTTAATGCAAGATGCAGATTAACATTTTTGATGCAGAAAAGGTATATTTATGACAACAGTAAAAGAAGTGACAGAAACTCCTTTGAGGCAGGATGTGTCCTCTATCATTGTCATATATTTCTTTAAAAAGCAATATTGTCAGCTTACCCAAAATGCCATGAAAATTGCTAGCCTCTATGTATCCAGAACCATTAGAACAAACTACCATGGTCCTCGCTTTTAGCCTGAGCAAGCAGACAGCCCTGTTTTCATCAGTGATGCTTTTTATATGTTCATTGTCCTTAAGGGAGAAATAATCTTTGAATTAAGTGAATACCCACTCTGATGGAGACAATTTTGAGAAATATATGATCAGCCACTTTATTGAATGTATATAATAAGTATAGTGATTAAAATAAGAAAACCATCTGTCCCCTCCTCTCTTCATTCATTTTCCAATCAATATTCAGTCTGACGACCTTCATAAAGTAATTACATTTTGCATACCCTTTGTTCAGACATATTTTAAGTAACCAAATACTAGTTCATCTGAAGACACATTAAGGTGCATGGAGAAGGGTCTGCTACCTTTAATTGCCAAAAGACAGGACTCTCTTTATTTCTGATCTTTCCACATTGCCTGAAGCACTGTTCTCTCTGCCCCACTCCCTCTACTGTGTTAATGCCTATTAATCCTTTTGCCATTTGTTTGCCCTAGGTCTCCTGTCCTTTTTGTTTCCATGCTCCTCTTTAACTGCCTCTTTTGTGCTAGATACATATTTTTAGTAAAACATTTTAATTTCTTTGTTGAGTTTTTATTATTTATTTTAGTTATTTTCTTGATGATTTCTCTAGGGATTGTAATATGCATATTTACTTATCACTATCTACTTCAAATTAACATCAACTTAATTCCAGTGAAATATACAAACTTTGCTCCAATATTGCTCCATTCCCTCTACCCTTCTTTGTGATATTATTGTCATATACATTACAGTTTTATGTGTTGAAATCATTTTTCAATATTGCTTTATGTAATTATTCTTTAAATCAGTTAAGAAAAAACAAAAATATTTTTTCCTTTACATTTACTTACCTTTTCCATTGTTCTTTATTTTTTCATGTGAATCAAGGTATTATCTATTGAGTGTCATTTCTATTCTGCCTGAATATCTTTCTTTAGTGTTTCCTTGAGGCAAGTCTGCTAGCAACAAATTCCCTCAGTCTTTTTATATCTGGCAATGTTTTTATTTCACCCCTGTTTTTGAAGTGAAGTTTTGCTGGGTATAAAATTATTGGTTGACAGATTTTTTTCCCCTTCAGTATTTTAAATGTCATCCCACCACCTTTTAGCCTCTGTTATCTCTCATGAAAGATCACCTTTAATCATATGGTTTCCTTACATGTGATAAATTTCTTTCCTCACTGCTTTCAATATTTTCCCTTTGTCTTGCAACAGTTTATGACGTGTCTAGGTGTTGGGTGTTTTTTTTTTTGTTTGTTTCTTTTCTTTTTTAATTTTGATTAGTCTACTTGAGTTTGTTGCAATTCTTGGATGTATAGATAATGTTTTCCATCCAATTTGAGAAAAATTAGGCCATTATTTCTTCAAAGACTTTTCTCTTCCTTTTCATCTTTTCTGTCTGGAACTCCCATTACATATAACTTGGTGTGCTTTGGTGAGTGCCAAATGTTTCTGAGGCTCCATTCATTTTTCTTCATTCTTTTTCTTTCTGTTCTTCAGATTGTATAATCTACATTGATCTGTCTTCAGCTTCATTGGTTCTTCTTTCTTCTAGAACAAATCTGCTGTTAAGTACCTCTGGTGATTTTTTTCTTTCTTTGTTTCTATTTTATTATGAAATATACTTCTCTTTTTTAAAAAATATTTTCTGTTGACTAAGTCACTGTTATACTTCCCTTCATTTTTTAAATGTGGTTCTCCTGTGTTTTAAAAGCATATTTATAATAGCTGCTCTGATGTCTTTGTCTATTAAGTCCAACATTTAGGCCTTCTCCCTCTCTTTCCACCTCATCAGAGACAATTTCCATTGAAATCCCCAAAGTATGATGTATGCATCACACTTTGCTGTTTCTTTGTCATGTCTTGTTGAAGAACTGATATTTTAACTAATGTATCATTAACAACTCTTAATTGTGATCCATCCCCCCAGGAGCTGTTGCTGTTTTTATTTGTTTGTTTAGTAACTTTCCAAAATTAATTATCTAGAATCTATCTTCCCCATAGTATGCAGCTGCTGATTGCTCTGGTGCTTGGTTTTGTTTGTTTGTTTGTTTTGTTTTTTTTTTTGTTTGTTTTTTATGTTTCATTGTGTTGTTTGTATTTTTAAGTCTGGCTTCCTAGGAGCCACCTCTAAAACATAATAGCTTAGTGGTCAAAAAATAATAGTTCAGACATTATGTTTAAGTATCTTGAGCCAATAAAGCTTCTATCCTTTTCTGATGTATCTAAGCATGGGTTAAGTTCAGGTAATAAGTTTCTCCCAGCTCCTTTTTACTTGCTGTGTGTGCAAGACCTTACATTCAGCCAGGGAAAAGTAGATGCCTAAGGCCTGCTTCAGTCTCTTCTGAGTGTGTATGGAGCCTTGTAAATACATGTAGCCTTTTAGCCACCAGGGATATGTAGAAAATTTCTCCATATCTTTCTATTACATTTCTGATTGTTTTATTAGTCTTTTCATTGCCCCAATCAGTATTCTAACCTAAGGAGAGCTGCAACCTTGGCCTTCCATGAATCAGTATTCCAACCTAAGGAGACCTGCAACATTGTCCTTCCATGATTGTTTACAATAACATTGCTATTATCAGTCCCCTCTATTAGCGAAATTTCTTATTTTTCCCAGCCTGTCTCACCCTAATAGAACTACCTTTTCAGAAGGCAGAAAATAGAGGAGGATGGGAGCAAGATAAAAGGCCATAGACTACCATTATTCTTACTTAGTAGTCTTACTCGAATAAATGCTTAGCAATTTGAGGTCTGCTCTTGGTCAATTTCTGAAGTTCTAAAATTGTTGATTTTGACAATTTTTCCAGTTATATCATTGCCCTTTGGGAAAGGATTTGCTGAGGGTTTCATGTTGCTATTCTAGAAGTCCCAAGAGATTGTAATATTAAATTAACTTTAAGAATAGTTGTAGTACATTAGACAAAGTTTGTATAATCTATTATAAATAAAAATACACAATTAATTAGAAAATATTCAGAGAATTCTAAGTTTTCTCTTGTTTTCACATTTCTTATGATGAGCTATTAAACTATCAGGTTATTAAATGTTAATTCTCTTGAGAGTAAAACATCTAATTTAAAATTACATTTAATCCATTTCTCCCTCTTTTGGGCTCTGAGTGTCTGAACATTATGACTTCTTGTACCCAAGTGGATAAAGCATTCTGTCTCTCTTTAACAAAATATGAACGGGTATTGATGAGGCCCACATAAACCTTTAAACTCTAAGAGCTAATCTTACCTAACACCAGCATGCCACTTGAGTAGGACTTGCGAAATTGTATTTCCAAATACAAAAATGTAGCACTGGGGATAACTATTCTACATAATTTCCTCCGCATTTTGAGCTCCTTTGTTCCTTTGTCCTTCTGATTTGAGTTGTTTCTTTTTAAATTCATTTTAAACTTTTCTTGCACGTTCATTGAAAGAACTATTTTTTGTTTTGTTTATTTTTTTAATTTGAACAAAACTTCTGATTAACTCTTTTCCATATGCTTTCTTACCTCCATTGAAACAGACCCCACCACCACAGTCTCCAATTGTTCTTGCTGTGTTTGGTTTCTACCAACAAATTTTTGTTTGATTTTTATAAGCTCAGTCTCCCATCTTCAACAAAACACACAGACACACACATACATACATACACGTACACACACACACACACACACACACACACGTGTCAACTGGGATCTTCTTTATCCGTCTAGTAGAAATTTTCTGTATTTTCTTTCTCTACCAAATTTCTCACATTTTTTAATCTTTGCTTTCTGTGTGTATATCCCATAGAATGAAATCCTATTTTTTTAAGTTTGGGGATACGTATGAGGGTTTGTTCAATAGGTAATTTTGTGTCACATTCATGTCATAAATTTGTTCTACAGATTTAAAATCCTAATTTTTATCACCAATAATCTCTTCTCATAAGAATATCAATGGCCTTAAACTTAATATTAATCAATTATCTCAATATAGTATAGTGGTTAAAAACCCAAATGTGTAGACAGACAAAAGTTGGCTTGAATTCTGGGCGATAATGAAAACATTGTATGTATACTCAAGTCTTTTTTGGGGTGTTTAAGATATTAAATGGAATAATGCATCTAAAACAGTAAATATTTGTCCCATGGCATCAATAAGTGAAATTTCAGCTTCAATGAGTAAAATTTATGATTATTTAGTCATTCAACAAATATTTTCAACCACCTTTTATGTGCTGGGAATATAATAGATAGTAATACTGATTTGGTTACTTCCGACATTCCCCATGGACTTCCTTATCTGATATCCTCTCTCCACCTGTTTTGATGAGGTAATGAAAAGGGCATGAACTTTGACGCTTGACAGGTGTGGATCCAAATCCTAACTCCAAGATTTGTGTGAACTTAGGCAAAGTACTATAAAGTCTCTGAGCCTTATTCTGCTCAAGAGTAGGACTATTATAATATATATTTTACAGTGCAGTTGGGATAACTAAGTAGGCACATATTGAAATTTCTTAGTGAAAATGCTGGCATATGTTCCAGCTCAACAAACACTAACTAAACCTCCTCACCCCTTACCTCTGTATGTGGTTCCCAATGTTTTCTTATCTTATCTCTCAATATTTTCTCCCTCTGATATGATTTATGTCCATGAACTCAGCTATTGCCTTCACCAGCACTCCAAAAACTATCTACAATCCAATTTCATCTCTCATGAATTGATAGAACATTTTTTATCTAAAGGTCCCACCATGATTTTAAATTCAACAGATCTAAAATCACGCTTATTGTTTTAGCCTCAAATCAGCTATGTTATAGAGTTCTATGTGAAACCTTTCAGGATCTTCTTTCTCTAATACACTCTATATTCCACTGCCAGATTTGTCTTCTCCCAAAATTGCTTTCATCATTATACTCACAGAGTCTAAAATTTTCAAAGACTTTGCTCACATTAGTTTACAATAAAAATGAAAATGGCTTCATGTTACAAAAACTGTGGGGCACAGAAAATTAATAAAATACTAATATGGCTTGGCTGTGTCCCCAGCCAAATTTTATTTTGAATTTTGCTCCCATAATTCCCATGGGTCATGGGAGCGACCTAGGAATCACAAGGGCAGGTCTTTCCCATGTTGTTTCCCAATACTTAGTAAGTCTCACAAGATCTGATGGTTTTATAAAGGGTAGATTCCCTGTGCATGCTCTTTTGCCTGCCACCATGTAAGACATAACTTTGCTCTTCCTTCACCTTCTGTCATGATTGTGAGGACTCCCCAGCCATGTGGAACTGTGAGTCAATTAAAACCCTTTTCTTATGAATTACCCAGTCTCAGTTATGTCTTTATTAGCAGCATGAGAACAGACTAATACAGTAAATTGGTACTGGGAGTGGGGCACTGCTGTAAAGATACTCAAAAATGTGGAAGCAACTTTGGAACTGGGTAACAAGCAGAGGTTGAAACAGTTTGGAGGGCTCAGAAGACAAGAAGATGGGGAAAAGCTTGAAACTTCATAGAGACTTGTTGAATGGCTTTAAACAAATGCTGCCCATCTCAGCTGGAGATGAGAAACTTGTTGGGAACAGGAATAAACTTGACTCTTGCTGTGTTTTCGCGAGAAGACTAGCAGCATTTTGCTCTTATCCTAGAGATCTGCAGAACTTTGAACTTGAGAGTGATAATTGAAGGTATTGGACAGAAGAAATTTGTAAGCACCAAAGCATTCAAGATGTCACTTGGGTGATGTTAAAAGAATTTGGTTTTATGTATTCACAAAGATGCGGTTTGAGATTGGAACTTATGTTTAAAAGGAAAGCAGAGCATAAAAGTTTGAAAAATTCATATCCTGGCAATATGATAGAAAAGACAAAGCTATTTTCTGAGGAGAAATTCAAGCTGGCTGTGGAAACTTGCATAAGTAATGAGGAGCAAAATGTTAATCACCAAGGCAATAGAGAAAATATCTCCAGGCTGTATCAGAGACCTTCTTGGCATTCCTAGGATCACAGGCCTAGAGACCTAGGAAGAAAAAATGGTTTTTTTGGCCAGGCCCAGGGACCCCTGGTCTGTGCAGCCTAAGGACTTAATGTCCTGCATCTGAGCTGCTTTAGCTGTGGCTAAAAGGAACCAAAATACTGTTTGGCCTGTGGCTTTGATGGTTCAAGCCACAGTTTTGGCAGCTTCCATGTGGTGTTGAGCCTGTGGGTGCACAGATGTAAAGAATTGAGGTTTGGGAACCTCTGTGCAGATTTCAGAGAATGTATGGAAATGCCTGTATGTCCATGTAGAAGTTTGCTACAGGAATGTAGCCCTCATGGAGAACCTATGCTAGGGCAGTGCAGAAGGGAAATGTGAGCTTGGAGCCCCCATACAGAGTCCCCACTGGAGCACTGCCTATGGAGCTGTGAGAGGAGGGCCACTGTCCCCCAGACATAATGGTAGATTCACTGACAGTTTGCACTATGTGGTGGAAAAGCTGCAGGAAGTAGCTGGTTGGGGGCAGACTGTGCCATGCAAAACACAGGGGCAGAGATATCCGAGATCATGGGAACCCATCTCTTGCATCAGTATGACATGGACATAAGACATGGAATCAAAGGAGATCATTTTGGAGCTTTAAGATTTGCCTACCCCGCTGGATTTTGGACTTGCCTGGGTCCTATAGACCCTTAATTTTGTCCAATTTCTCTCATTTGGAATGGGTATATTTATCTAATGCCTAAATCCCCATTGTATATAGGAAGTAACTAACTTCCTTTTGATTTTACAGGCTCATAGATGGAAGGAACTTGCCTTGTTTTAGATAAGATTTGAACTGTGAACTTTTGAGTTAATGTTGAAATGAGTTAAGATTTTGGGACACTGTTGGGAAGGCATAATTGGTTTTGAAATCTGAGAACATGAGATTTGGGAAGGGTCAGGGGTGGAGAGATATGGTTTGGCTGTGTTCCCACCCAAAACTTACCCTGAATTTCCATCTGCAAATTTTCTAAACTCTCCAACTGCAAACTTTCAGAACTTTATACTCTGCTTCTCTTTTAAACATAAGTTGTAGGTCTCATAATTCCCACATGTCATGGGAGGGACCCAGTAGAAGATAATCGAATTATAGGATTAGGTCTTTATTCACTACCATGCTGTTCTCATGGTAGTGAATAAGCCTCATGATAACTGATGGTTTTATAAAGGGGAGTTCCTCTGCACATGCTCTCTTGCCTGCCACAGTGTAAGACATGACTTGGTCCTCCTTCCTCTTCCACCATAATTATGAGGCCTCCCCAACCATGTGGAACTGTAAGCCAATTAAACCTCTTTCCTT
>NW_022439382.1:7816-9735 GCF_009761245.1 Sapajus apella
TGTTGATATTTCCTTATTTCTCTGTATGTTGAATAACTTTTGGATTTTTATCCTGAATATTTCAAGTATTATATTTCTTGTCTTGTTTAAATCCTATGGAGAATATTGATTGTTTCATTTGTTTCTTAATTTTAGTAGTCCCTAATTGATCCTGTTAAATTCAGGCCTGTTAATTTCTACTTGCCTTCTGTGGGGTGAAACTAGTTCTGTTTTTAAAATATTTGCAGTGCTATTTGGACCTGTCTTTTGTGTGCCCTACCCAGTGGCAGTTTAGGACCTAAGTGGTTTACCCCATAATTCAGTTCTCAAAGACTTCGATAAGGTGATTATAATCAGATCTTGGTATTATAAACTTTGGCTGAGCCCAAAAGTGTATACACAACTTTCTGGAGTTACTTTCTTGCGCCCGCTCCTCTCTGTGATCTTCCTGATACATTCTGAATGTATCAGCGTTTTCAGAAATCCCTTTTGTGGTCTTCTGGCTAGAAAGCCAGGGCTTCAGATTCTCTGCTCTGCTTCATAATTACTATGGGTCTGAATTTCTTCCAGACCAACCAGCAAGATACATACAGAAAAAGAAACAATGGAGCACCTTTCATACTTTTGGGACCACAGTTCCTCTGGCCAAAGAAAAAGTTTCCCTCATTTGGAGTTGTAGGTGACTGCCTGTCACTGCCACAGCTGTCACAGCTGTTTCCAGGTTGCCTTGGTGGCTCGGGTGAGAAACAACAGGAAAGGGTGGAAAATGACAACAGGAAATTTCCTCACTCTCTCTAAACCCAGTAAGCCTCCTCTCTGCTCTTTAGTCAAGAAATAGGGTTTCTCTTGGAGGTTTTCCTGCTCACATTCAATGGGCACTCCCACATTTTAGGCTGCCTTTGAGTTCATTCCCAGGAGATGCTAAATAATTAGACTAAGCAATTCATTGCTGATTTGGTGATGATTCAAGTTCTGGTTTCTTTATCTAGCAGGCCTGCTACTATTTAATGTTCAGTATCCTCAGATAGCTGCCCTATGCAGTATGTCTAGGGCTTTTAGTTGTATCTGGGGGAAGAGACAGGGTGGAATGTGTTTATACCATTTTGATTGGAACCAGAAACCAAAGTTTAAATTTCTTGAGTCCTAGTCATCAAACCAATCTTGAAAGTATGCTTTAGTCTAGAACCTAATATAAAAGTCCAAACAATAATAATATGTAATACTTAGGTAGCTAAGGTGTCAAAATCACAAGCATTTCATTTAACCTTTGTCATAATTCTATGACAGTTATATGGTAGATGTTCTATATATTTCCACTTTACAGATAAATGAACTTTGGTACAAAGATATTAAGTAAATTACCCAAGGTCACATAGCTAATTGCTAATGGGGTCAGAATTTGAACCCAGCTACCCTGCCTTCAGAATCCAAAGTGTTAATCCACTACATATGTTCTAGGTTCTCTATTTTTTTGTTGTTGTTGTTGTTTCAGTATACATAATGTTGCACACTTCTGGAAAAAATCTTAACGTAATTGTTATTGCTACTGGCTTAGCTTATATTACCGTAAGTATAGGGAAAAATAAGGATTGGTTGACAATGAGATGATACTACTACTTCTGCAATGGGCAAAGGAAATAGTCTTGGAATCAAAACAATTTTAAAGCCCAATTGATACTTTTAAAATGTGTGTTATATCAGCTGAATTTATTCACACAGTTCTCCTCCTTCCAACCCCCAGCTTTTTAACCTCTAATGTTAAGTAGAAGGTCATAAAGAGGGTGAGAGATTTCTGTAGGAATCACTCCCTGCTGCAAAAAAAAAGTTTCTTAATTAAAACAATCAGTAGCTTTCACATATTCATAAAATTAATGTTCTAATCAAGACACTAAAGAAGTGTTATACAAAGTGAAATCTATGGAGTAGAGCTGGTCATTGGG
>NW_022439383.1:0-7531 GCF_009761245.1 Sapajus apella
CATTGCACTCCAGCCTGGGCAACAAGAGCGAAACTCTTGTCTCAAAAAAAAAAAAAAAAAGTGTCTTCTAAGATGTCACCCAAATAACATGTTGCCATGGGCAAAGAATAAATGATCTCCATGTAGGCAGAATAGACTTTATCAAATGTAGTAGAATAAAGCTAAGTACAAAAAGAACATTAAGGGTGTAAGTTGAATACATACTCATGCAATTCCTTTCTTGTTGCTATTTGAACTTTTTCATTAACTAGATTTTGTGTTTTGAGACCTAAGAATTAAATAAAAGGAGCTAAGTTTCCAGCTTTATGTATGTAATTGCTTATTGAACAATTCTCCACACATGACTCTGGCATGGTGATTTCAACAGGAAGGGAGGATGTTCTATTTATGTGATTTTTTTTTTTTTTTTTTTTTTTAATAATTGCACTTTCCTTACCTGTAGCAGTTGGTGCAAGCCACTGTGTTGCTTAGGCAGGTCTTGAACTCTTGAGCTCAAGCTACCCTCCCGCCTCAGCTTCCCAAAGTGCTGGGATTACAGGCATGAGCCACTGCCCCCAGCCTTGTAACGCTGTTTTTTTACTTGTGCTATCTTTGTTGTTGTTTTTGTTGTTACCTCTAAGTAGCTCTTGAAATATGTTCGATTTTCTCCTGGTGGTGTATCTTAAGCACATAGCATTGTGCTTCGTACATTTAGCATTTTTCCTGCCCAAAGAAACTTTAAAAAGTATTCAGTAGTGCTTTTGGAGGTAAGGAAACTTTTTCCCAGTTACTCATTTCATTCAAGATAGATTATCCAGAATTATTATTAATTTTGAGACAGAGTCTCGCTCTGTCTCCAGGCTGGAGTGCAGTGGTGCAATCTTGGCTCATTGCAGTGTCCGCCTCCCAGGTTCAAATGACTCTCCTTCCTTAGCCTCCCTAGTAGCTCAGATTATAGGTGCATGTCACCATGCCCAGCTGTTTTTTTTTTATTTTTAGTAAAGACAGAGTTTGCCTATGTTGGCCAGGATGGTCTTGATCTCCTGACCTCATGATCTGTCCACCTTGGCCTCCCAAAGTGCTGGGATTACAGGTGTGAGCCAGCCCAGAATTTTTTTTTTTTTTTTGAGACAGAGTTTTGCTCTTGTTGCCCAGGCTGGAGTGCAATGGCGCGATCTCGGCTCACCGCAACCTCCGCCTCCTGGGTTCAGGCAATTCTCCTGCCTCAGCCTCCTGAGTAGCTGGGATTACAGGCACGCGCCACCATGCCCAGCTAATGTTTTGTATTTTTAGTAGAGACAGGGTTTCACCATGTTGACCAGGATGGTCTCGATCTCTTGACCTCGTGATCCACCCGCCTCAGCCTCCCACAGTGCTGGGATTACAGGCTTGAGCCACCGTGCCCGGCCCCTAGAATTTTTATACTGAATCCTTTTGTGTGTGTTTAATTAATTGAGGTTAGAACATTTCACATGAAATCTGCCCTCTTAACAGATTTTTAAGTGCATGATAAAGTATTGTTAGCTGTAGGCATAATGCTCTGCAGTAGGTCTCTGAAACTGCATATTGTGTAACTGGAATTTCATACCTATATAACAGCAACTCTGCATTTTTCCTTCCCTCAAACTCCTGGCAGCAACCATTCTACTCTTTCTATGTGTCTTAACTATTTTAAGTATCTCATACAAGTGGAATCATGCATTATTTGTCCTGTGACTGGCTTATTTCACATAGCATGATGTGCTCCAGGTTCTTCATTGTGTTTTGTCAGATAATGCAGATTTTCTTTTTTTAAGGATGAATAACTCTTAGTTTTAGACTGAACACGTTCCATTGTATGTTTGACTATCTTTTTTTTTTTTCCCCACCCTCCTAACTGAATGTTTGACTATCTTTTTAAGGTCCCTTCCAGCTCTAAAATCTGGGTACTCATATATTTTTGAAGTCTGTTTTTTTTTTTCCATGCATATGTGAATTTTTTTTGTTTATTTATTTAAACATTACAAAAATGTTTTAAACATGGGAATTAGGTTTAAATCATGTATTGGTTCTTCACAATATCTAAAACCATAATGAGAATACCAGGCCTGGCGTGGTGGCTCACTCCTATAATCCCAGCAATTTGGGAGGTCAAGGCAGGCAGATCACTTGAGGCCAGGAGTTTGAGACCAGCCTGGCCAATATGGTGAAACCCTTTCTTTACTGAAGATAGAAAAATTAGCTGGGCATGGTGGCGTGTGCCTGTAATCCCAGCTACCCAGAAAGTTGAGGCAGGAGAATCATTTGAACCCAGGAAGTGGAAGTTGCAGTGAGCCGAGATTGTGCCGCTGCACTCCGGCCTGGGCAACAGAGCAGGACTCTGTCTCAAAATAAAAAAGGCCAAGTATGGTGGCTCGTGCCTGTAATCTCAGCACTTTGAGAAGCCGAGCCTGGTGGATCACTATAGCCCAGGAATTCGAGACCAGCCTGGCCAAAATGGTGAAACCCTGTCTCTACTAAATACAGAAAAATTAGCTTGGTGTGGTGGTGCATGCCTGTAATCGCAGCTACCCAGGAGGCTGAGGCATGAGAATTGCTTGAATGCAAAGGCAGAGGTTGCAGTGAACCAAGATCACCCCACCACCTCCAGCGTGGATGACAGAGCAAGACTGTATCCAAAAAAAAAAAAAAGAAAAAAAAAAAGTGCTGGGCACGGTGTCTCATTGCTGTAATCCCAGCATTTTGGGAGGCCAAGGTGGGTGGATCACCTGAGGTCAGGAGTTTGAGACCAGCCTGACCAACATGGAGAGACCTTGTCTCTACTAAAAATACAAAATTAGCTAGGCATGGTGATGCATGCCCAGTTACTCCGAAGGCTGAGGCAGGAGAATCTCGAACCTGGAGACGGAGGTTGCAGTGAGCTGTGATCGCACGATTGCACTCCAGCCTGGGCAACAAGAGCAAAATTTCATCTCGGGAACAAAAGCAAAGAATACCATAATACACATTCTACCTCAAATAGAAAGCTTTGCAACTACAGATGAATCCCATTCTTTAACCACCAGAGGTAACTACTAAAGTAGAATTTTTAGTGTCTGTCATCCATTGATACTTGCTGCAAGAGTAGCTTGATTTTTTTTTTTTTTAGGGAAAATTTAGTATTAATTTCCATACAGGTTTTTAGGATTTTGTGTATTTACTTATAATCTACCTTTTCCAGAAGGGAAAATGCTTACATTTATTTTGCATTTTTCATTTGTGGATATCTGTGACAGACTTAAGGTTTATTCTGAAGCATGCAGCCTAATAATTAGGGCCTAACGTAACAACATCATTTTTTAAACTAATTTTTACACTTCAAATAGATGATGAACAACATGGGTGGTGATGAGGATGTAGATTTACCAGAAGTAGATGGAGCAGATGATGTAAGTCTAAAAGTTTTTTTTTTCTGTTTACTTTTAAATACTATTAAATAGTAAGAAACATATTTACAGGTGGTTTTATAGAGATTCAGGATTACTTCTTATTATGTAAAAAAAAAAAAAAAATTAAAAAGGGAAAAGCAGTTTTTAAAATCTGCCCATTTTTGAGGAATGGGTATCTACTAGGGAACTGGTTGTTCTGTAGACCATTCCTAAATGGATCAGATTTCAAAAGAATCATTGCATAGAGACATTATATGTTAATAACTTACTGAATTATAAGAGTCAATTTAGGCTGGATACAGTGGCTCATGCTTGTAATTCCAGCACTTTGGGAGGCTGAGGTGGGCAAATCAGTTGAGGTCAGGAGTTCAAGACCAGCCTGGCCAACGTGATGAAACCATCTCTACAGAAATTAGCCAGGCATGATGGCAGATGCCTGTAATCCTAGCTGCTGGAGAGGATAAGGTTAGGAGAATCCTTGAACCCAGGAGATGGAGGTTGCAGTGAGCCAAGATCACACCATTGCACTCCAGCCTGGGCAACAGTCTCAAAAAGAAAAAGAATCAGTTTATAGGGATTATTTTGACTAAGAAAGCAAATTAAATAGGTTTTATGTCAGGATTAGTCAGAGACCAGTTAAACAAATGGACATTGTAAATCTGAAAGAGGATGACATATTAAACTACTTTTTTCAACATCTTCCCAACACCAGCATTTTAACAGCTCCCAGAAAGTTTTTTAATGCAGTTTAGAAAAATACGTAATAATTCACTCAACAGTGAGGATTAGAGTTCACTGTCTTCTGTCAGTCCATTGTTCTTCATATTGAGCCATGTTTTCTCTTTGAATGCCAAGATAGACTTTAGGGAGGGATTCAGAGGGTGGGCTGAATGTCTCCAAAAGGCACACACCAGTTTTTAACAGGTAGATAGATCCTCTGCTGTACATCTGTTCACCTTAGGTAAACCTAGTCTTAAGTCCAGTGACTAAATTTCTATGCTTGATGTACCTACCTATCCGTGCTACTTTAGTCAAAAATACAGCACTTGCATTTAAGGTAAACTGTTCAGTTAGCAAAGGAATATTTGGTCAGCTCGGTAACTTTTTTAAATTTTCCCTCTTACAGGATTCACAAGACAGTGATGATGAAAGTAAGTGTATATAAAAAGTATGTTTACACAGTGATATTTTGCATTAAAAACCAAACTCAAAAAAGTGATGTTAACTTTGGAAGAAAAGTAATTTTTTCTTTATGACCTTGAATAAATAACCAAAGCAGAAATGTGAATTACTTGAGATAGCAAGACCACCTACCTATTCACTGGGAAACGATATATTTTTGATTTTTGGTTGCTTTTCCTTTAAGGCATTAAAATGGGTAGATTACTTCCCTTGTACTTGATACTAATATTTCTTAAATTCTTTCAGAAATGCCAGATCTGGAGTAAGGAATATTGTCATCACCTGGATTTTGAGAAATAACTTCTCTGCAAGATTTCATAATTGAGAGAATTCCTGAGTTGATAGCTCTAAAGGCAGATGCTGTATTTGCCTACTTTAACCCATTTTTCAACCTGTTTGTTTTTTAAAAGGCTTCACTAAGGGTTGATATGTACCATTGTATGGGGCAATTTTAAGTCAGCTAAGGCAATAACCTTATGCATGAACATTTCCCAGACTTTCATGAAGCTGTTGAGGTCCTAGGCAATTGATGCAGCAGTAATGATAAAAACATTTCGCCTAAGTCTCCTTTTCTTCATAACATAGATACTGACATGATAGGAAGCTTAGGGAAATAAAACTAGAGTATAGAACATGGATTCAGAAGTGGCTGGAACAAATTGGCTGACACCTTACTGGTGGTAACTTGCTCTTCCTCTAGCGTTACCCTTCAGGATTGTTCCACTAAAGTTTATTTTTCAAAAAAAAAAAAAAAAAAATGTACTTCACATTATTCTATGTAAGTGATCACTTGTCAATGTTCCAGGTGTATCTTAGCTAAAACTAGAGAATGCCCTAACTTAGATGGTTTTTGAAGCCTATACATTTGGTATTGTTTGACCCTTAAGCTTTTACATCTCTTAGCATGGAGGACGAAGAAAGCTGTACATTGTTGCTTGAAAGTCTGTACATTTAGACCAGATTTGTATTTGCACTGTCAGTATGGCAAATGAGTGAAAAAAAATGTTTAATACACTATTGGATTTTTTATTTCTTTTTTTTTATTCAGCTTATACAAGGGCTGAAAACCTCAATTTATGTTCATGACAGTGGGGATTTTTTTAAATGTCTACATTCTTTCTAATAAACTGTTGGAAGACTTCTTGGCTGTCCTTTTAAGTGTCTGGCTTACTGTAATTTTTATGTATTTAATGGAATGGAGTTATTTTTGAGGAAGAATTTGGGATTATTCCTCTGTTTGAAAAAAGAGGCTTGCTGTAATGTCACAGGAAACCTTTTTAAAGTGGATCTGTAATAGAATATTGTAGATACACTTTGCAGCAGTTGGAAAAGAAAGTGTTGTGATTTGATTGAAATAAAACTAAATGTGTTGTCCTCCTCTAAATCTTTGAACTTCTGCATTTTGGCAGTTTTCATTCCCTCACAGCTTCTGTATTTGCCGTAACATAGAGACACTTTGTATTTCCAGCACTTCTTAATGTCAGATACACCGGACCTGTGTTGGAGGCAGTTAAAGTGCTGGTGATACAAAGATTAAATATTTCATACGATTGCTGTGCTCAGCTCCCAAGCTAGGCTGGGGGACACAGACGAAAACTTGATAGATGGGAAGTGTGATAATAGGTATGTATAGTGTATTATGTGTAGGTCTTAGCTTTATGGGGAAAAACATTTAACTCTTCTGTTTCCTTAAAAATTGTGTCTGAGTTTTGGAAATCAGTGATTCATTGGCATAGCCATTAAACTATGGCATTATAAAAGGCAGGTACAGTAGCTCACATCAGTAATCCCAGCACTTTGGGAGGCTGAGGTGGGCAGATAGCTTGAGATGAGCCTGGGCAATATGGCAAAACCCCATCTTGACAAAAAAGAATTAGCTGGGTATGGTGGCACATTTCCTGGAAATCCCAGCTACTCTGGAAGCCGAGGTGGGTGGATCACTTGGGCCTGGGCTGTTGGGGTTGCAGTGAGCCAAGGTTGCACCACAGAACATCCTGGGCAACAGAGTGAGACAGTCTCAAAGAACAAGGCCAGGCACAGTGGCTAACACCTTTAATCCCAGCACTTTGGGAGGCCGAGGCCGGGAGCATCACCTGAGGTCAGAAGATCAACACCATCCTGGCCAACATGGTGAAACCCCGTTGTTCTACTCATAAAAAAATGCTGGGCATGGTGGCATGCACCTAATACCAACTACTTGGGAGGCTGGGGCAGGAGAATCATTTAAACCCGGGAGGCAGAGGTTTGCAGTGAGCAGAGATGGCACCATTGCACTTCAGCCTGGGCAATGAGCAAAATTCCATCTCAGGCTGGGCACAGTGGCCCATGCCTGTAATCCCAGCACTTTGGGAGGCTGAAGCGGGCAGATCATGAGGTGAGGAATTCAAAACCAGCCTGACCAACATGGAAAAACCCCATCTCTACTAAAAATACAAAATTAGCCAGGAGTGGTGACACATACCGGTAATCCCATCTAGTCAGGAGGCTGAGGCAGGAAAATTGCTTGAACCCAGGAGGCAGAGGTTTGCAATGCGGTGAGATCGTGCCATTGCACTCCAGCCTGGGCAGCAAGAGTGAAACTCCATCTCAAAAAAAAAAAAAAAAAAAATTGGCCGGGCGCTGTTGCTCACGCCTGTAATCCCTAGCACTTTGGGAGGCCGAGGTGAGTGGATCACCTGAGGTCAAGAGTTCAAGAACAGCCTGGCCATCATGGTGAAACCCCATCTTTAAAAAAAAAAAAAAACAAAACCCAGGCTGGCCGGGCGCGGTGGCTCAAGCCTGTAATCCCAGCACTTTGGGAGGCCGAGGCGGGTGGATCACGAGGTCAAGAGATCGAGACCATCCTGGTCAACATGGTGAAACCCCGTCTCTACTAAAAATACAAAAAAAAATTATCTGGGCATGGTGGCGCGTGCTTGTAATCCCAGCTACTCAGGAGGCTGAGGCAGGAGAATTGCCTGAAC
>NW_022439383.1:7631-9734 GCF_009761245.1 Sapajus apella
CACCAGGTCAAGAGATCGAGACCATCCTGGTCAACATGGTGAAACCCCGTCTCTACTAAAAATACAAAAAAAAATTATCTGGGCATGGTGGCGCGTGCTTGTAATCCCAGCTACTCAGGAGGCTGAGGCAGGAGAATTGCCTGAACCCAGGAGGCGGAGGTTGCGGTGAGCCGAGATCGCGCCATTGCACTCCAGCCTGGGTAACGAGTGAAACTCCGTCTCAAACAAACAAACAAACAAAAAAAACCCAGGCTGGAGCGCAGTTATGTGATCAGCTCAGCCATCACACCCAGTGGATTTATATATGTTTTGTAGAGATGTGTCTCCATGTTTCCCAAGCTGGTCTTGAACTCCTGGGGTCAAGTGATAATGTTTACCTTGACCTCCCCAAGTGCTGGTATTAGATACGAGCCACTCCACCTGGCTATAATTTTAAAAATCTATTTTGTGTTCGAACACTTGGACAGGATCTCGTCAGTCCTTACTGCCTAGGTACCAAACCTTGGGCATTGTACCTCATTTCTAATTCAAAGCTGTTAACATTTTCTGGGCCCAGCAAGGTGGCTCACTGTCTAATCTCAGCACTTTGGGAGGCCAAGGCAGGTGGATCACCTGAGGTAAAGAGTTCGAGACCAGCTTGGCCAACGTATTGAAACCCCATCTCTACTAAAACTACAGAAATTAGCTGGGTGTGGTGGCGTGTACCTGTAATCCAGCTAATGAAGTGGCTGAAGCAGGATAATCTCTGGAACCTGGGAGGTGGAGGTTGTAGTGAGCTGAGATGGTGCCACTATACTCCAGCCTGGGTGACAGAGCAAGACTCTTGTCTCAAAACATTTTCTGGGCTGGGCATGGTGGCTTATGCCTAGCCAACACGGTGAAATCCTGTCTCAAAATACCACTTTAGGATTGTGGGTGATTTTTTTATTTTTATTTTTTGAGACGGAGTCTTGCTCTGTCACCAGGCTGGAGTGCAGTAGCACAATCTCGACTCACTGCAACCTCCGCCTCAGCCTCCTGAGTAGCTGGGACCACAGACGCGTGCCACCACACCCAGCTATTTTTTGTATTTTCAGTAGAGACGGTTTCATCATGTTGGCCAGGATGGTCTCCATCTGTTGACCTCGTGATCCGCCCACCTCGGCCTTCCAAAGTGCTGGGATTACAGGTATGAGCCACTGCGCCCAGCCTGTGGGTGAAATTTTTAAGTTTAGATGAATGAGTGTAGCATATTTTTTGTACATTTTGACAGGTGGTGATACTGGTGCTATACAGTTTCCTAAACTTAGCTATTTCCAAGGAGGGCAGGTTGAGGGTGATTGCTACAGTAGGATGAAGGTTTTGTCCACCATTTTAGTTCTATGCTAATTGTAATTTATCCTGTTTAGCATGAATTCTTTTGACAAATCAAAAATTTTTTTTTAGTGGGTCACCCAGCATTGTACCGAATATGAAAAAATACAGGCTAGGTAGGGAGAAGGCTGGACTTAATGAAAAACTTAACATCTAGTTGCTTTGATAGCTATTCTGCCTCAGCCTCCCAAGTAGCTGGGACTACAGGCATCTGCCACCACGCCCGACTAATCTTTGTATTTTTATTAGAGACAGGGTTTCACACTATTTTGCTCAGGCTGGTCTCGAACTCCTGACCTTGTGATCCACCTGCCTCGGCCTCCCAAAGTGCTGGGATTACAGGCGTGAGCCACCACGCCTAGCCTTAACCAAATTTTTACTTGCCTAAGATATGGGGAAATCTAAGCATGGTAAGTTTGGATACTACAGAGAAAAAATCAACAAATTAATCTCACTAAAAGTTACATAGGTCAATGGGCCGGGCATGGTGCCTAACGCCTGTAATCTCAGCACTTTGGGAGGCCAAGGCGGGTGTATCCCTAGAATGCAGGAGTGTAGTTTCAGCTACTCAGGAGGCTGAGGCAGGAAAATCATGTGAACCCGGGAGGTGGAGGTTGCAGTGAGCCGAGATCGTGCCACTGCACTCCAGCCTGGGCAACAGAGTGAGACTCAGTCTTAAAAACAAACAAACAGGGGCCGGGCGCGGTGGCTCAAGCCTGTAATCCCAGCACTTTGGGAGGCCGAGGCGGG
>NW_022439384.1:0-9733 GCF_009761245.1 Sapajus apella
CTGCAAAGCGTCTTTCACCGGCACCCACTGCCCTCCTGCCCTGAGTGACCCACCTGCTGTCCATAATCCTCCCTGCCTACCCTAACCCCTTCCCTGGTTCCCACGCCCTTGCTTCCTGGCGCTCACCTTCAAATCCTTGTCTGGCTGTGATTCCTACCCCCTTTTACTGTTGTCCACCTTACTCCCGCACCCCACTTTTGCCTGGCGCCCACCTCCCCCCTATGTTTCCTCCTGGATTCTTTCCCATCCCCCTCTCCGTTCTGGCGCCCACTAATGGCCTTGCCCTGCCTGGCGTCCACCGCCGGGAATCGGGGGCCTCACGTGCCCAAATCGGACACCTCGCTGCTGCCTCCGTTGTGAGCCTGTGGCGAAGGAGGGTTAGCAGACAATCGGCCGAATGAGTTGCAAGAGCTGGGAGGGTAGAATCCGCAGATGAGGAGCGTCTGTAGGACCGCGGTGAGGCAGGCAAAGAGTACTGCAGCGGCGTCCGCACCGCTTGGCTTGCTGGCCCTCCGCCTCCCTGCGGCCAGCGGCGGCCCCTCAGCCACATCGGGCTTCCACCAGTCCCTGTTGTCGCGGCTGCAGTCTCCTCCCTCTTTCCGTAGCGCAGCTTCCTGCCCAGAGAGAGGCCTCCTCTTCCTGCCAAACACCGCGCCCTTGTCTCCACCAGGCTCCCACGCCCACCACACAGCCTGGAGCCCTGGTGGAGTTATAGGCTTTAACTCCACCTCTTCCCAAGTCCAGAGCAGTTCGTGCCACAGTGGCCCTCGGAACCCAATGGCCCCTTCCTCTATCGTTTCAGGGCCCCTTGGTTCCCACCCCGACCTTTTCTTCCACCTTCTTAGTCCTTCTGCCCCATCTGCTTTCCATCTTCTGGGAATTCCCCTTGCCGCCGCCCCCCTCCTCCCACCTTTGTCCGTGTCCTTAAGCATTTGTTCTTTACATGTAAATATGTCTTTCCTCTTTTTGAAAGGATTTGAAGTTGGAACAGAGAAATTCACTATGGTAAGTCTGCCATTTTGACCCAGTCTCTACCTAATTTTTCCTGACTGATCTTTCCTGGCCTTTTTTCTGTTTTCGAGGGATTTTTCTTTTTTTATTGCAAGATAATTGCATGCACAATGTGAACACTCGCTAAATTTTAGGAAACGAATATTAAGAGGAAAATAATCAACTGCAGTCCCATCTCTCATTTTTTTGGGGCCTCACAGAAAAATATTAATGCTCATAGTTTCTTTTGTTGCTGTTTTTCGTTGTTTTTTTTTTTTTTTTTCCCATTTTCCTAAGCTTTTGCAAAACTGGGATTGTTTTTTATCTGCAATTTCATGTCATGCCTCTGTCTGTAAAGACTACTAATTTTTCCAGGACATTAGATGTTTTCTAATCCATTTTTGCATTCAACAAATATTTATTCAGCACCTGTTACATATCTTGCCCTTAGTCCACAAAACTCACTTTCACAGTGATTTATAATTTGGCTTTTCTCCCAGTACTGGACATTTGACATAATATTTCTACAATAACCAGTGATCGTATTTATTTATGGGAATAGAAAGCTTTGCAAAAGATAGCTTTATAAGGAATAATTAGATAAAAGTTATGGTTTTACAAATCAGTGAAGAAACATTGTGTATTCTTTAAGGAATGTTGAAATGATTCTTTAAATATTTTGAGAGCGGTTGTATACTAATGTTGTACCAATATCAATATTTGATTTATTAAAAAGTAAAAAGCAGCAAAATAAAATTGAACAGAAAGCAAATGAACAAACCAAAAACTCTGTAAACAAAGAATGCTTAATGGTATCTTACTTATACAGATACTTATGTATTTGAATCAGGGGATGAGTCATATGTTAACAGAACAACTACACTTAAAACAATAAAATGACGTCTAAAAGGAAAAATAGGATTAATAATAATTTTGATTCAACAACCAAAATATAAAAGAACATTAAAATGTTACTTAATGTAATTGATCATGAAAAAAGAGGTTCATATCCAGTGCAGATGCAAGTGAAAGTTTATGCAATTTTTATGGGAAGCAATTTGCAGCTATGTTGTCGTTTCAGTGAGGGCTTTTTTTAAAAAGTTATCATCTTACTTAGGATTTCACCCTTGGAATTTCAATCAAAAGTAAAGGGTGGGGAGGTTATTAAGGTTCTGGACTCCAGATTCTATATTCATAGATTTGACAAGCAGTAACAAGTTCTGCTGAGCTTCTAAGTCTTTCAGTGGTTCTCTGCAGAATGGGTAAACTTCCCCAGTAGAAAAACATCCACCAAATGCCCTGTTCGCCTCTTGGACCTGTTCTCCTCCTGTCTTAGCTAGGTAATTATTTCCTATTTCTCATATTTTAGATGCCATTGAGAGCGGATTTTCTTTTTTACTATATTTGTTCAGATTTTAGTTTTCTTAATGGGAAAGATGTTTAGTCTCCTATTATTAAAACCTCAAATCCTATTTTTTAAATTACAAAATATATGTGGTCCTCATTAGGTTGTATACATTGAATAGGTACAGCTTTTTGTATGTAAATTATACCTCAATAGTTGTTTGAAAGAAAAAAATGTATTTAACTATTTGTAATGACTCCAATCTAAGAAACACCCACATTTCCATCAACAGCATATTGGATATGTTGGGGTATATTCATACATTGGAATATCATGCAGTAATGAGAATGTCCAAGCTACAACTATTGAATCAATCTCTCAAATATGCTGAAAAAAGAAGCCAGACAACTAAGGGGCCCACATTGCTCTATTCAATTTATTTAAAGTTCAAAAACAATCGTTAATTAATCTGTTGCCTAAAAAGTTAGTGTCGCAGTTTTTCTAGCAAAGATATTTTCCAAATAGACAGCAATTCATATCCATCAATAGTTGGTCTAAGTAAAAATTAGAGAGATCCTTGGACATGTATGTATGGCAGGAAAGGCTTATATGGATGCTGGGCTGCAAAATGTATTTAATTATAATAGACATCAATTGATACTGCAGCCTAGCATCTTATCACAGTTCTTCTGGCAATAGTGCCACAAGTTTTCTCTTGGGAACAACATAAGCCTGATCTTTCAGAGTATAGAATTACTGGTACAATGATTAGTTTAGGAATAAGCATCTAACCTAGTCAGAGCCAATGAGACACAATGAGATGTTGCACAAACTACTAGGCATGAGGCAGTTTCCATTGGAGGAGAAGAATGAACCTGAAAGGATATGAGGATTAAGCTGCTATATGCACATTACTATCATGTAAGAGACTGAGAATGAGGCACCCCAAAGAAAAGAATGGAGCAGGCTATGCAAAAAGAGGGAGATTGTCCTAGGGACATATTCTGTACATGTAGGTGGTCATGGCCACTGACTGACTTTTAAATATTCATCTCACTCTAAAAGGTTAGTATAAGCTAGACATGGTGATGCCATTCTTCCTGCAAGTGATTGATTTGGCATTGGGCATGTGATCTAATCCTGGTCAATTAAGCATCATAGTATGTCTGCTAGAAGACTTCAGAAAAAAATTTCTTTACTCTTAAGAGAAACAGGAAATAACATTCCCTTTTCTTTTTTAGGATGATGCTATATCTTTATATGACCTTTGGAATCTCTGTAATCATCCTGAGGGCAAAACTTATGTAATGAAGATGGAAGAAGAGAGAATAGGAATACTCTGTGTGCTTTGATCTTATCATTTAGCTGCTGCTCATACCATCCCTGGAGTCCTACTTCTGACTCCAAGTTATGAGGTAACAAATTTGTTTATAGTTAAAGCAATTTAAGTCTGGGTTTTCTGTTACTTGCAGTTGAAGGCGTCTTAAATGGCTTAGCTTTCCCGGGCTTAAATGATATAGTATCCCTAGACAGTACCGTTATACTTTTAAGTTATATGAAACAATACATTTTTCAGACACTCATTGATACAACTAGTTCCCATACCAGGAAGTAGGACATTATTTTCACACTTAAAAAATCCAGTATTCACTTGCAGATAAGGAATAAGGAGCTATCTGAAAAACGAGCATGAGGTAAAAAAGGCATCATTCTAATCTACACTATAAGAAACAATATACCAGGGTTAGCAAATAAATCCCTAAATAAATGCTGTCAACAAAGTGATGAGCATTTTATATTCTCCTCAGAGGAAGAGGTAGGCTTCTGGACTCCAGTCTCTTGACCTCACATCTATTTTCCATATACTTTAAGTTTCTCTGCCTTAAAGAGGTGATCCTGATATTCAATCTTATGAGGATAAACAATAACATTCTAATCACCTATTTTTTTAAATTTCATGCATTAATATTAAGGTCATCTTTCAAAATTACCAAAAATTAATATGGTTTACTGCAATCTTTATAACAATGAAAATATCTATGATGAATAAAATAGACCTTTCTCTATCTCATTTGTTTTTTCTCCTTGCCACCTCTCAGGATTTCCCAGTGTTCTCATGTTCCACCTTCAATCACACTTAACCAATGTTAAAAGTCTGGTATGTATTTTCCCAAACCATTTTCTATGATGTTACAACAATACATAAATATAAACAGAAATATAGGAATTTGGAAGTCTTTCTCACTTTTTAACCTAAGTGGGATCATACACTTCATATTTGTGTGCAAATACACAACCATATATATTTCTAAAACATCTTTATAATTGCATAATATTTCACATGATACATAGACACAATGTATTCAACAATTCTGATATTGATAGACATTCCGGATTTTTCCTCAGCTATTTTTGCTATTGCAAACAATGCTGCACTAACAAGTGAATGCAATCCAATTGTGACATTTCTCTTTCCATCTATTTTGAGGGTTGGTGGTGCTGATTTGGCTGATGAGGTAGGTATCTTGTCTTCTCTCAAAGTTGAGATATTCTTTCTTCTTAACGTTACCTTTGCTGATATAAAAGAACCTTTCCAGATATAGAAGACTATCTTTCACCGGGTGCGGTGGCTTATGCCTGTAATCCCAGCACTTTGGAAGGCCGAGGTGGGTGGATCACAAGGTCAGGAGATCGAGACCATCTTGGCTAACATGGTGAAACCCTGTCTCTACTAAAAATAGAAAAATTAGCTGGGCTTGGCAGCATGTGCCTGTAATCTCAGCTACTCGAGAGGCTGAGGCAGGAGAATCGATTGAACCAGGGAATCAGAGGTTGCAGTGAGCCGAGATTGTGCCATTGCAGTCCAGCCTGGTGAGAGTGAGATTCCATCTCAAAAAAAAAAAAAAAAAAAAAGAGTATCTTTTATTTAAGAATATATAAATATATATGTGCTTTGTCTGTCCCTCCCTCAGTATTCATAAATGTTTAGCAATCTTCTAAGAAGTTATTACAGCAAAAAGAAAATAAAAAAATTAACAACAGAGAACTTGAGAAATGTTAGCAATGAGGACACAACATATTAAAATGTGCCAGTTACAGCCAGCACTCTATTCAAAGACAAATTTATAGTAATTGCTATTTCCCTTAAAAATTAGCTAGAAATTACTATTATGGATAGCCATGGAAACTTAAAGAAAATAAAATATGCAGAGGCTTATGACATAAAAAACAGAAAATTAGTAGAAGGCATAGCAAAACCTATGTCTAAATTTTGTGAAAAAAATAAAACAATAGGAAAGAAAACCGGCAATTCAGAAAAAAGGACCAACAAATGCAAAGGAGATTTATAATATGTTATTTGAAAATAAAAATTGTCATGCAATAATAAACTTATTCACAAGTATTTATGGAGTGTCTCCAATGTTCCAGACCCTTTTCTAGGCACTACAGTACTAGAATAAAGTAGATTGATAAGATTCCTGCCTTCAAAGTTTATATTCTACAGGAGTCAGAGAGAAAACAAACAATCTAAAAGACAAGTTTATATAGTGATAAGTACTACAGAGCAAGGAAAAACAAGGTTATGGGGTAGAAGGAGAGAATTTCTGAACAGGTAATATTTCGGTGAAGACCTGAATATGAGAAGCAAACAGTTATGAAAAGTTATAAAAAGCTATGGGAGTAAGAAATAACTCTAGCATAAAAGCTTTGAAGTGGAAACAAGCATGTTTCTCAAGCCTTTGAGAATAGAAAAATGTTGCTACGGCTGTAGTATACAGTGAAAAGGAAACCATGTTTGAATCAGAAAAAAGTGAGATCAGCTAGAGCACTGCTTCTTCATTCTTGTTTCATTATTGTCCCCTCTTCACTAGATGGCTTTATAAGGTTCTTTTTTCTTCTTTTTCCTAATTGTTTCCTAATGAAATTTGAATACCAATGATGTACTGTATAATCTAGTCAATAAATACATGTGTATCTGTATTTTATACATAATCAAGCTCTACGCAGGATTAAGTATGAATAAAATTTGAAGGCAGTAGTTAAAGTAAAAATCAGAAAGCTAGTAATATCTAAGTTAACTGTATAACTGTATTTGCTAAGTGATTTTTAATGAAATTTATTTACTTACATAAATTATAATGTGTCAAAGTACATATGTATATTGGCAATTTATATAAATACATAATAGTGATATAATCACATTTTTAAAATTATTCAAAACTTATTTTTCTAGCAAAGGTGAAACAATTGAAAACATTGAATTAATTTTTTAAAAGTTATTTTTGTGAATTTAACTTTTCACTTTTGCTTGATGTGAGAAAATCAGTTATTACTAGCTGCTAGATATTCATACATCATCACTTTTTTAAATAGTACTTGACATAAATAATGATGGGTTAAATAATTTCTGTGAAGTTAAATATTAACTATTTTTGTTTAATTCTCCAAGCCCAAGTCACACACAAGGACACTGAGGATCAAACATAGTCAGTCAATGGCAACCAGTAGGTATACACAGGCCACTTCTTGACATATGACTTCAAGAATGTGCAATAGATTGAAAGTCCTACAATCAAATACATCTATTTGCTCTGATTTTGCAGTTCTGGTCTTGCATACATCTCATTTATTTTCCATGAGCCCAATGGCAATGCTCCTGTGATATTCAAAACAAGAGTGATTAAGTTCCAAGGTATAAGATTTTGTCAAATACAGTTGAGCTTTGGAGGACACAAATCATTGTAAAACTTGATATCCTTTCACCTCTCACACCAACCATCATATTTCTCACCCTTGGGGGCAATATCATCCTGCTTGAGAATGCATGATCTAGTGCATGCAGAGTAAGGCATGAAGATTGTTTTGTATATCAACTGCAATAAGAAGCCTTTGGAGGATTCTAAGCAGGAGGGTGGCATAATCTGGTTTACATTTTTAAAAGATAGTTATGGCTATTATGTGGAGAATTGAAAGGCAGGTGAGAAGATCTTAGTTTCCAACAGGCAAATTTATCAAACTTAAGGCCTTATCTTTTTAAAATCCTTTAGTTACTTAGACAGCATCCCTCTGCTTCCATGTTGCCAAAGCATCAGGTTATGTGCTTAATACCCTGTTTGCAGTTCTCTATTAATTTTTGGTCCCCGTGGACTTACAATATTTAAAGCTCAGCTACACATTTAAAAGAAGGTCTGTCATATTTTATCCAACATTTTAAAGTGTAGTGATTTTTAGTGCAAGAGTTTTCATGTGCTTATTGTTTAGTGTCTTTTAAACTAGTGGTTTTACTTAGCCACTACTGTGGTCAAACAGTGGTATAGTTTACTTCCTTCAAGACAAGGAAGGCAAGAAGATTATAGGGGAGTCAGTGCAATCGTGCTCCCTCTTTGTGAGTCCCCCATTTAATATGTGATATTACTTATTTAAATTAGTGAGCTTAGCAGCTCAACGTTTATCTCAGATGCCCCCAAAATTGATTTTAAAAAGTACATTGAAGCCACACTGAAGATATCTAACCTCTGAACTATAATACATTGCAAATTATGCTCATGTATTTTGTGGAACATATTAATTGCATAAAGTTAAAAATTACATTTTGTTTCTATGAAGTACTGTGTATAGTGTTTGCTAAATAGCACCCTCATTCCCCTGGCTTCATATCGCTCAATGACTTCTAATTGGTGAAACTGAGAGAGGTTGGACATGTGAAAAACCATCTGAATTATCTCTTGGATCTATTTCTTTTGGACAGAAGAGGCACTCTGATTCACTCTCAAACGCAGGGTAAGCTTTGTGGCTGTATCAGAGTTGTCCACAGTTATTAAGGTGTGCTTGTGTTTTGGTGAAGTATTAAGAATTTCCTGAAGCCCCCTATCTAAATATGTCCTCCAGTTCAGCTTTTATCAAATATAAAGGGGATATTTTGACTTCCAATTGTGTGATGCTGCTGCTATTCTCTCATACAGTTACAAACTTGCAAAGAGAAAAGAAGACTTTTAGTTCTTCGTCCTCTGAAACATTAACTGTAATATAACTGTAACATTATGTTGAGATATGGTATAATTTCAGCCTTAAAGAGAAAGCAAAAATGTTACAGATATGCCTGAACCTATTGTTACTTATCAAAAATAAATATAGGACATGATTTATTAAAAAAATGTACTGTAATCTCTGAGAGGAGAGAGAGTTAACATGAAACTCTTACATTTTAACTCAGGTATCCTCAGGACCAATAATATCACATGGGATTGGAGAACAGGAAATGGGATGTGTCATATATAATGAATTTTGAACAAATCTACTTAACTATAAACAGCTGTCCCTTATCCAAACAGAATACAGGTTAAAGCCCTGTCTGACTACTAAGAACTTACAAACAGCCTTACATTAACTTTTTCACTAACTGTTTTAACCCTGTAACAAACTTCCTTTGGAGTACCTGTTGCCCCATTGCCAAAATAACATATCAGTGGTTTCCTACATAATGGCTATGGAAGTTATCAAGAGGGGAAGAGGCTCATAACAATGATTTATCAATGAATTTCTAGGTCAGTTTCTCATTCTGTAGAGATCACTTCATCAGTATTCTATACCCAATCTAGGCATTTAGTATAGAGCCCAACTCTGTCATCTGTAGTTTTTACTGGGAATTTGTTTCTCCTAAGGAAATCTTCAAAAGAAGACCAGAAAACGTGGGGTAGTCCTTGACTCATATTTCTCTTCCAATGCACAGCCAAAACCAACTAATTTTCACCATATCTACTGCCATCAGGATGGTGAAACCCACCATCATCTGTTACCTACATAATTGGAATAGCCTACTAATTATTTTCCCTTTAATTCATCATATACTAATAAAAAGTATTCTTCAAGTTGTCACAGTGATCCTGTAAAACTAAGACAACTCTTGTCTCCCCTCCACTATCAATACATGGATGACTCCATCACATTCAATGTAGAAGACAAATTGCATTTTGAAATTCACAGAGCTGTCAGCTGTCTGCCTCTCCCTCATCCCCATTACCTCTCTGAAACCACCTCCTGCTACTCTCTGCCTTGCTCACTCGGCTCCTGACATGCTAGCATTCTCCTTGCTCCTCAAACATGCCAGGCATAAACCTGTCTTGGGGCCTCAGCACTTGCCATTCCTCCATCTGGAATGCTCCTTCCCCAGACAGCTACAGGGTCAGTTCTCCCATTGCCTTCAGGTGAGACTCAAAAGCCAAGTTCTCAGTGAGATCTTCCCTGGCTACCTTATCTATCTAGTTTCAGCCTCCTTCCTGAAATTTTCTATCCCAAGTCATTGCTTTATGTTTTTCTATTTAACACTAGTCACTATGAAAACACATTATACTTGCTTGTTTGTTTTGGCCACAGTCTGTCTATCACACTAAAATGAAA